>NW_028168824.1:0-294224 GCF_964237585.1 Gallinula chloropus
AAAATGCAGTGATCACTGCCAAATGAAAATAGGCTGAAAGTATCAAGCGTTATGTCCTATGGAACCTGCTTTGGCAGGGCGGATGGACCCGATGATCTCTTGAGGTCCCTTCCAACCCCTACGATTCCATGATCTGATCTGGCACCAGGAAGTCTCCTCCATCCTCTGAAATATCACAGTCTCGCTTGAAAAAACTGTACACCTTGAGCTACTGCACTGAGGCATAATAAAAAAATTTTTTTTCATTATATATTTCAGTTTACTTTGAGGACAGAGGAAAGCAGTGTCAAGGCAAATACTGAGTCTACTCGGATTCCTGTTTCTTTGGCCTAAACTGTACCTAATGAAATCTAACTTTAGCACAGATATTCCATTACTTTGAGAAAAACATAGTTATTGCACTGGTAGGAATCATATAAAAGCAGAAATTGCTTGAATCTTAAGGAAGGTATAAAAGATTAAAAATAGAAATAAAAGACTCTTTAATAATAATAATTTCAAAATGTACTGGTAAGGCCATGAATTCAAGCCTTGATTAAGCTCTGTAATTATATATTAGGTAAAGACCAAAGCATCAAAACTAAACAGTACCAGTTTGTACAACACAGTGTGCTTTAATGAATCCCTGGAGCTACTGTTTCAAATATTAGCAGTGTTTAATTTTTTTTTTTTTTTTTTTTAGTATAACCACTCAAATGGTACTGTATTTCTAGGTAGGCTTTACAAAAATGTGCTAATCTTTGCTGAGCATATCCAATTCATTCCAGCACTCCACTGATGTTATATAAAAGACATAATATATTCAAGTAACATTAAAATTGGTGCAGAAAATGACTAGCAGCTTCTTCGTTCCCATTCAGGCTTTTTTCACTTCTACATGTATTTAAGACTTACATATTTTTACTTCTTTGCTGCTCCATCCCATTTCTCTCTGAAATTAAACCAAAAAATCCTGCTTTTTCAAAACCACCATCTTCATTTCATAAATTCCCCCATTACTATATATTTCCTAAATAATATTTTTCTAAGTGAAAATATTCATAAATAAATATTAACAGATAACAAAATTATGGCATTATTTCAACCAATTTTTTGGCGTTCTTGCTTTGTTTCCCCCTGATTCTAACAGCCTGCTTTATTGACAGTTTCAGCTGGCTGCATAACAGGATACAGCAGGAGATCAGTGCATGTATTGACATTCTCCACAATGCCTACTTATAAACAAATTCATAAAGCTTATCTTGTTAAGTCAGATGAAGAAAACTTGATAAGCACACCTAGTATTGCTCACAACTAAACACTGGTTTCTACAATTATTTAATTTCTTCATGAGTCCTAGCATAATGGAGAGAGCTACAGCATCAAAATATGGAGGCCACAACCCCAACACCAGCCGCAGAGGGAAGCAGAGTACCACCAGACACACTAAACAGTGAAAAGCTAGGAGGATTGCCTTTATTCTGAGCTGGTATGCTTTTGTGCACCTGCAATCTAGTGCAAAAGGAGCAGCCAGCAAACCAAGCATTACTTCCAGACTGTGGCAGAAAGGTCTCCATAGTGACGACAACTACCAGAAACCCATGCCTAACAAGATACCCCTAGTCGATATCATGGTTAACTTTTCAGAGAGGGACCGCAAAAGTCTGAAAACACATTACTTCCACTTTTTCTACCAGTGCTTTCATTGGTGTTAGACAAGCCTACATCACAGCCCCACTATAAAACACACATCCTGACCAGCATTCTGAAGTAACGCTGAAAATGTGAGCTCCTAGCGTGTTGTCAGCAAAATCAAGCACACTACTCTTCTCACATATGCAAGAACAATTAAAGTAAATGTATCTGAAACAGATGTGTGTGCATAAATATCTGGAAGCACTGCTGTTATCACCCACTACTTACCCAGAGATTGCCAGAACACATGTGCTAATTGTCCATGAAAATCAGAATATTTTGCCAGATCTGAATTTTCAGTTGATAGTCATATTGGCAAGAAAAGCATATTTTCAAGACCTCCTAACTATTCTTCCTAGTGGGAGATAAATAGTACTATGTGTTTTCACAGCCCATATTTTACATATGTTCATCACTCACAGACAGTGCAAGTATTTGATGCACATGCAGTACAAAGACAGGTAAAACAGTTAAAAACTTTTCAAATTTCTTTAATATCTCTGCTACCTATTTAGTGAGCCATTTCAGCATGCCTATAAACACTGTAGAATTCGCTTTGTGGCATAAATGCTTTTCAAACAAGGATAGTGTTACAGCAAACATTGCTGTTACTTATACTTCTACAAAAGTTATTCTATATCCTGTAGTCAGTGAAATCCTAGCACAAAGTGCTATAAGCCATGTAAATCTGCAAAATAGGTAGTTATAAAATAAGTCATTAATAGGGAAAATTTTCCAAATTTTTTTACTATTTATTTAGAAGAGGTACAGAAGAATATGCTTTCTAGTATAAATTATTCTTCAAAACTTAAACATCCTTTAATTTTGTGTCAATTACCTATTTTGTGTCCTGGCGAGGTTTTCTGTATTTGTTTGGGGTTTTTTTCCTTTCTTCTCTCAACAAGTCAACAGTGACTTGATTTGTTCAATAACATCTAACCAGGCATTAATGTGGAAAAATGCCTAATACTCATGTTTCATGCTGCAAAAAGTACCACACTTTCCTCTTCTGATGACTTTTCTTAGTTTTAAATAGTTTTATTTAGTTTTTAGTTTAAATAGTTTTAAATACAGTGGAAAAAAAATCTTATCTTACTCAGTATGAACTATCTGAGTGATGCTACATGCGAATAAACAAGCCAAGGCTACCTTATCAACATACATCTAAAGATGCAAGTAAATACAAATAGCTAAGACTTCCAAATAAAAACACATTTGCAACATGTCTTCAGAGCAAGATATAGTTATGTCCCTAAAGAAACTGATATTCACTGTGTTTTTTTAATCTTCCCACATCCCAGAGTGGGGATACATTCATTCACCTTGAAGAGTCACTGACCAATGTTTTGTAGGTCTCACACACACTTAAAAATAATTGGATTATTTGTAGACATTAATGTCTTCAGCTACTTCTGACAGCTCTGTATGAGTACTGATATAAATTCAGAATGAAAGAAAAGCGGTCTCATATCAAAAGATCTTTAAGGATCAAGACTTTGGGGAAGGAAACAGAATTTACCAAAGAAGGAATCTTGTCTTCAGTTATCTATTAGAAGGATATGAAGAAGATGGCATCAGACTTTTCTCAGAGGTATGCAGTGAAAGCAAGAGACAATTGGAAAAGCTGCAACAAGAAAAACTCTGATAAAATATTACGAAAAGAACGCCCAGTAGAAGAGCAATGAAAAACTGGAGCAAGTTGCCAAGAGAGGCCATGGAGAGCTTTACAGACGTTGAAAGCCAAGAACCAGACCCTGAGAAACCTCATCTCAATTGAGGTTGGTTTAGTTTAGGTGTATTTGCTCCTCTGTGTGTGCATTAGAGCTGAGGTTCCTTTAAATACAAGATACCAAGATTCAACTTTAATACAAGATTTCTGCATGTAGGTAAAACCATATACAGATTCACTATCCCTTCTTTCCCGACCTTCTCTTAGTTTTTCAGCAAGTATTGGCAAATATGCAAAGAATTTACCCCTTTGTAATGTGCCTACTGTTAAATCTGCTGTAGGATGGCACAATTTCAGGATTAGAAAAAATAAAACTGAAAAAAGGTGATTAAAAGTCTTATTACTCTACCTACATTTGAACAAAAATAGAAATAAAAATACTTCAGAGAAAAAAGGAATTGTTTTCCAGTGTGAAATGAAGCTTCTTCCCCTTTCCCCTAAATTAGCATCAGTGAGACTTGTTTTTAAACACATACAGCATACTTCTGTAAGCTCTGGGGTCCTACACAGTAAAGTAAATATTTGGTTGCAGTGAGTGCTCTGCCTTCAGTTTTACATTTTGAAGGGGAGGGGTTTGAACCCACTGTCCTGTGATTGCCAGCCAGTGAAATTTAACCCGAATAAATCTGTTGAAAATTAAAAGATACCTATATTTTTGTTATATTCATGGTGAAAGCCTGAAAAGTAGAATAGAGTCTGGAGTGTTCAAAGGATTCCTCTACAGGTGGGAGGATTTTAACCTTTCGATGTGCTTTTATTACTCCTAAGACTTGAGTGCACTCTATGTAAGCACCCTTGTCTTCAGATCATTGCAGTACCATTTAACATCAATACATCATTAATGTTTCTTTACTTTTTGGTTTTGTTCACATAAGACAAGGACCATTAGCCACAGACAGAACGTGTGTCAATAGAGGCATTAACACATGAAAGTCAGCACAATACTTGCACAGTGACTAGCAAGTGTTTTTCCTTACCTATCACCTCAGTAGTATACTAAAACTTTCAAGATATCATTATTTATTTCTGGATGGAATTTTAACCAATATCAAAACAATTAAAACACAAATAATTAAAATCTCATTATCAAACACTGTCTACCTACGGTATGATTTTGGTGGTCCTGATGAAAAGAATGGCAATGCTTTATACGATGGTTTTCTGAGGAACATGTTATTTAAAGCAACCAAGACAATCATATTGTCAATTACTGTAAAGCAATAGATAATTATTTAATCATACTGGGAATTAGCACCAAAGATATAATACAGTAACTGCATGAGCACATAATCCTTCTCGTCTTATATAATGATACCACTTACTTTTAACTTAAAACTATTTACCTGAAACTGATAGCAGCCACATATGAGTCAAAGGGTTTTAACACCATGCTCTCCATCACCTTGACAAGGAACAGTATAACACAGGCCATGGGCTTTTGCTTTCCAAACACATCCCTCCATATCTTTTCCCACAAAGGGCACGATTTAATTTTAGGGATGGTATCAAAGGCTGAGACAGCTCCTGAAACTGAAGGCATATTGATAAAACGCAATCTGAATGCTGTTGGGATGCCCAGGATTTCCTCAAATAAAACAGCTGGGCTTTAAACCTCTAACACATTGAGCAAATTTTCCCTAGGAGAAGAAAACAAAAAAAAGTCTTGGCAACTGAACCTGGCACTATGTCATTCATTAACTGTGTTACAGCGGTTACATGCCCCAAAACCCTAATGATGCCCTCAATGCAAATAATGCAGGTTTGCCTTAAAATAATGAGCCAACTTAAATCTGGGTGCACTTCCAGGGAATCAATTAGAGCTAAGCCAATGCTAAATATGACCCACTGTACACCACTGACTTAAAATGGGCTATTTTATGTGCAATAGCTGCTGATTTTATGCTGACACTTTGCCAAGCAACCAACTTGGCAAAAATTGAAGTGGTCTTTAATCACAGTTTCAGTTAAATTACATTCTTCAGCAAAACATGCTCATGACAAACAATAAACTGACAGACACTAGCCTCTCAAATTCAAGGTACAGCTACTCAAACAGAGCTGTTGCCAAATAAACAAACTCATTTGAATTAAAAAAAAAATATGGCCCAATAATGAACCTTTTCCTTTCCTGGAGGCATGCTGCCAAGTGCAGATATAAGACACAAAATTATGTACCTTTTCGAGAATAGGTCTTTTGTTTCAAACATAAACATCAATAATTTCAATTTAACAGAACACATCTTTATAACTAAGTAACATAAAATTGTATCATGATGACAAACATACAAGTAAAACATATTAAAAAGTTATGGAAAAAAAGCAGATATTTTGGGGCTGTGTCACTAAAGGGTACTAAAAAGCACTTGCTTAATTATACCAGCAGAGATCAATAGGATTGCACACTTCCTTAAAGCTAAGCATCTAATGAGCTTCTTTGTGATTCCAGGTGTGGGTAGGCACATTGCAAAGTTCTTTTATATGATATAAACAGAAATAAAATTTAAGTCACACTACTCAGAATGGATATGCTAAGAACAGGAAATCAAATATTTTCACTTCTCCAATTTCTAAAAACTTTACAAATGAGAACTTTTCACTTGACTTTCACCTGTTAACATACCTGATAAAAGTATCTGCTCAAAGCAATCCTATTCAAGGCACAGAGAATCCTATCTTCCAGCAGCAACACAGAATTATTTTTTTTTTTTTAAGAGAAAGTTCTGGCTTGCATCTGGACACTTCACTTTGTCAGCTTTCATTTCTCAGGCTACAGTTGCAGACATCCTTCTCTTCTTCAAATGCTTGAGGCTTTATGGGGTAAATAAGAGGTACTGAAAAATGCCTTAAATTCTGGTAGCAGTAATGGGACTAAGGCAAGGCATTCCTTACTGTACTGCTGTGAAAGCGTGCTTTGGTAAGGTGCTACATGTTGTTATTAGAGCTCTCTTAATAAATATCATCAGTAGAGATACAGAAGCAATAAGTTACTCAATTTAAAATTCTATTTCAGGTCATATATTTTATTTCTTGTTACTGGCTTTTATCTGTAAGACTGACAGACAAAATAGTCATCTATGTGATTTAGACACCTAGCCATCTCATTTTTGCACTGTGTGCTCCAAGAAAAGGCTAAGAATTACATTCAATGTTGACAATTTATATTCAGCAGAGCCACTGTGTGACATCTCAATGTGTTGAGATATATCATACAGTTACCACTGTAGGCCACTTCAAAATTATCCTACTTTCCTTCATAACGCCATGTGGGGAGGGAGACATGCTGGCTTCTTTTTAAGTTCTTGAACCTTCTCATTCTAAAGCCCTCTGCTGAGTAAAAATATCTGGCAGTCTGCAGATTTCATTGTCATCTACTTTCAACACATCAATTTCCCCAGAGACACAAGTGGATTGATTTTTAAAGTTGGGTTTTTTTGTTGGTTTTTTTTTTAAGCTACCTTACACTTCAATGGAGATGCTAAAGTAGCAGCAAAACCAGACACTTTCAAGCTACTATCACATGTAAAACTGTCTACAGGGTTCCATTTCCTTTATGCTTACTAAATAAGCTTCTCTCTTTTCCAAGAGTCTTAAAACACTAAAAAGACCTTTATTCTGAAAGTGCTATAGTAAGTAACCAACCAGAAACCAATGGATGACCTTAGGAAAACAGACTCATTACCCAGATTTGTAGTAGACTAGATGATTTTTTCCTAATATGACTGGCTGTGAATAGTCCTCAAATATTTCCTCAAAATTTCCCTCCCTGAGCATTCACTCAGAAATTAAGGGTCATCTTTCTCATTCTACCCTGGTAAGCTTATATTGTCTTAGCATACCCAGAATTACAGTAAGCACCCAACATACGGTTTCTGAAGTGAAAAAAATCTTGTAGAAAAGCTAAGTTTACTGAAATAACATACATCAACATATTACACCAATATATTAGCCTATTTCTCTCAAATAAACGCTGTGAAGTTTCATGAGCCAATCCAAAAGAACAGTCAGCAAAACTTTAAGGGGAAGCAAGTAGCTGAAAAGATCTATTTGATTTTAGCTTCCTTTCACTATCAAATTAATAAATGATTTCAGTTCAGGAAATATAAAGAAAAGGTAAATTGCATTTTAATAAATACATCTCTCCATGTATATTCTGAGTAAAATATCTTACCAAAAAATCTTTGACAGATCATGACATTGCCAGACCAGCACATTTTTCATTTGCATGACTTCGTTTGTGATCCTATCACCAGAAATGCATAAAAGATCACATGTAATTTTTGACAGCACCTTCCACAGCAAGACTTGTTAACCCATCTCTAGATTACAATTTTGCTAATAGGAGTTTTGAAAACACTATTTTGCAGTATTACACTTCCTTAAATGAAAGAAAGAGCTGATAGAAAGCAACACATGTATAACAACCATAGCCTAAGTACACAAAGGCTGTCTGATTTCTAATATTCCTGTAGGAATACAGCCAGGCACAAACAACCTCAATATGACTTGAGTGAAGTCTTCAAGAGCAGTCAGACTCCCCCCAAAAATATCATTTTAGGCAGCAGCTGCACATGCTATCAACAACTACTTTCACACAACACAGTAAACCAAGGCCAAGCATAATTTTTTGCTTTGTTATTAACTGATTACTCCAGGGGACATATGAACGGGATCATTCCTCTATGAAAACTGGAGAGAAAAGTATGTAAATAACAAAAAGTAAAGGTAAGTGATCAACTTCCTGGTATTGAAAAGCAACCAGGCTGCCTAACAAATATTTAAAATCTGTTTTTTACATTGCAGGAAGAAAACACATTGTTAGTGTCATTTTACAATTGTTAGTTTTTACAAGATCAGTATGTACAGTACAATTTACTATCATCATAACTGTTTATCTTTTCAGTCACAGAAGACTGATAGGTATTATTGAATCAAATATGCAATTTATAATTTAGCAGAAATCTATGGCAATACAAGTCCAGGACAATAGACTGTAGTGCCAAGAATTCGCTAACATCAACACTTCCTCAGTTACAGTTTGCATGATCTGGAAATCACAAAGTCTTAAAGAGTCTTTTAACTAATGATCATCATGTTGGATATCCAGAAAATCGCTATGGCATGTGTAGAAATGAGATTCATAAGAATCTTTACCCTCTTGGCAAAGAAACTAATTTAGTGATTATACTGCATGGTTAAAAACAACTCAACAAACACACACAAAAGCATAGTTAAAACGTCAACAAAATAGATTGATCCAAGTAATCATCATCCATATTCAGAATAGCATCAAAGACTTTTTCCTGAAGATAAAAGAAAGTTCCATGAATTCATTTTCAGCCTGCCATACTTATTAATTTCAGCATATTGCACCATGAATTATTCTTTTATAATCTCTACTAAAACAGACTTGAGAAAGCCTTCTGAAAGCGACAGATCTTTTCTCCTACATCTCCGAGCTCTATTGAAGGTATTTTTAAAAACATTGCAGTACTAGTTAAGCTGTTTTATACCTACACCATAAAGCTTCACTAAGTAACTTTTTTCAGTTGCGTTCACATTTCAAGTATTTCCCAGTCTTGGCTCAAAGACCTCATCTCCACTC
This sequence comes from Gallinula chloropus, assembly GCF_964237585.1. Lineage (NCBI taxonomy): Eukaryota > Metazoa > Chordata > Aves > Gruiformes > Rallidae > Gallinula > Gallinula chloropus. The sequence continues at coordinate 9,006 of NW_028168824.1, forward strand.
AAAACATCATTAACTCTTAGAATCAGAGTCTGAAACTAGTCTTCCATAACATCATAAATGAACAGATATTTTCAAGTAGTTACACACAGACATCTCAGTTCAAAGGATCGGTTCATTCAAGTACAAAGCATATTAAAGTTCTTCATTTATTTATCTATACAATAGCCTCAGTAAGCATCATGACTACCTCCTGATTTCACTTAAAGTCTTCACAGGTAACTGCACACATTAACCACATAGCAAGCTCAATGGAACACAGCACTGTGAGAGCGTATAGAGACAAACACTAGGAAGTTGAAGTCTAGTAAGTTCCAAGACTGACTTCTTAATTTTTACACAAGTTTACTTTACACATACTATCAAAGACACTAGATTCTCATTCAGCAAGGAATTTCTACCATACTAATATTGTTCTACTATAGAAAACCTTATAGCCATCACCACTAAAGTCTCCTTAGAGAAAGGAGGAAAAATAAAACCCAAAGGAGAAAAGGGCTAAAGTTGGTATGGGAAGCAGAACGGACTATTAGCATTTTACTAGAATAACCATTAGTACTTAATGCTTCAAAAAGTTTAAGTAATTACCTGTTGCATTACAGAGACTAAAAGGCTCTAAACTTTTTTTTAAAAAGGGTTTAGCATTTTTTCCTACTGAATCAAGTCCTACATAATGAAATCCAAAAACACTGGTTATTTTAAAGTAAGCACTGCACTCAACAATTCAAACAGAAGAGGCTAACATTTTCCAGTTACAAGATTTCTTAGAAAGCTGCTCATTTTTAAGGGAAAAAAAGTATTATGAGGATGTCTCCACTAGCAATACTCAGCTGCTCATCACAGTGTTAATTTGCCAAAGACTGAAAAAACAAGTTGCTCACTGCACCACTTCTTAGGCAAGACTGAGAAATCTCTATCTCTAGATCAACAGTAATAAGCAGAACCACCACAAATGTTTGTTGTACCATAGGCAGTTGCCCAACTCCACACCCAGAGAAAACATACCTTCACAATCAGATGGTCTGGAGATCAAGACCTGTCACAGTTTTTCCACTGTGAAAACTAAAAGAGCTCTGCTGAACAGGACGCCCTTCCACATCTACAAAACCAAACAAGCCTCCTTCCCCCAGAGACAAAAGCAAAACCTCCAGGCACAGAGGAAGAAAGGAAAAAAGGAAAGTAACTTCCAAGCCTTTCTTCCTCATATACAGTCACAAATGGTGCATGGCAGCCTCTCTTTGTCAGGAGCACTCAGTTTCACCTGAAGGCGATCCCACCAGAGCACTAAACTGATAATTGCTGGGTGAAACAAGTTATTTGCTTGAAATTAAGATGTAGACTATTACTTTCTAAGTTTAGCACATAGAACATGTTCTACCAAAGTCAGGTACTTGAAATCTTAGACTGAGTTTAGCTAATAAGATAATGTTCAAAGACCGGAAAAGAAAGGTAGTATTCTGATTAATAAAATTGCCCTAGTTTCAGCTGGAATAGAGTTCATTTTCTGTCTAGCAGCTGGCATAGTGCTGTGGTTTGGATTTAGGGTGAAAATAATGCAGATAACATACTGATGTTTTTAGTTGTTGCCAAGCAGTCAAGAACTTTCCAGATTTTCAGACTGCTCTACCAGTGAGAAGTCTGGGGAAGCACAAGAAACGGAGAGGGGGATACAGCCAGGACAGCTGACCCAAGCTGGCCAAAGGGATATTCCATACATGGAGTCATGCTCCATATGTAACTGGGGAGGCTGGCCAGGAGGCAGAGCAGATCAGGACCTCATCATAGAATTATAGAATAGTTAGGTCTGGAAAGGACCTTAAGGATCATCAAGTTCCAACCGCCCTGTCACAAGCAGGGTCACCTCTCACTGGACCAGCTGCTCAAGGCCCTATCCAACATGGCCTTGAACACCTCCAGAGAAGGGGTATCCACCACCTCCCTGGGCAACCTGTTCCAGTGCCTCACCACCCTTGTAATGAAGAATTTCTTCCTAATGTCTGACTTCAATCTACCCCCTTCCAATTTAAAACCATTCCCCCATGTGCTATCACTACATGCCCTTCTAAAAAAAGTCCCTCCCCAGCTTTCTTGTAGGCCCCCTTCAGCCACTGGAAGGCTGCTATACCTTGATGAGCACTGGCTTCATTTGCTGAGAAACCGTGCTGTTCATCACTTGTTTTGTACATTATTAGAATGATTATATCTTCCTTTTCTGACCTATTAAATTGTCTTTATCTCAAACCATAAGTTTTCCTTTTTTTTTTTTTACCTTTTCATTCCCCCTCCCCTTATTTCTTCCCCACTCCACTGGGCAGGGGGGAAGGTGGTGAGCAAATAGCTGTGTGGCTATTTTAGCTGCTAGCCAGGTTGAACCACAAGAAAAATAAAAACACCTTTAACTACATAACACAAGTTTTAAGGAAGCTCTTTCTGTTACTTATTTCTCTCTGTATCAGCCAAGCATATGTCAACTGGACAGTATTTAATGTTACTGAGCTATGTTGTTACCTGCTGTAGTCAATAGCTTTTCTTTCAATAACAGCCTTTTCATTCCACACAAAGTACACAAGCTCAGTCCCTCAATCTTCTTTTATCATTATTCAATTAGACCTAAATGAAAAATGCATACAATAGCCTCCAATATCTTCCGATTTTCATATTTGTGATGTTCTTGCCTTTTCAGGAGTTACAGTACCCAAGCATGTACCCCCCTTTTCCTGCTGACATTTTCATTAAATTTTATGTCTTGTCTCCTGAATAAACAAGTCTCTAAGCATGCCTGGCATTCATTTTGGCAGACAATGTAATCAATGAAGTATTATAGCATTGCTAACCAGTATACCCCAGGAGCCAGTATACTCCAAGGAAAAAAAAAGTTCACCCACAACTGACATGATTTCATCTGAAAGAAGCTACTTGGGACATTTTGTAAGATTTTAAACTTGAAACTTGTCTATTTGGTACATTCACTACAATGATGGCTATCGACAATATAGCAGCGTACCCAGCTAGCTTGTAAGTTGTTAAAATACATATGTCAACTAAGTCCTAACATTAATATTACCGTAATTTTAACTGTACAACACTAACACTGGGTTAAAAATTTATGGCAATAGCCTTTGCCTTTTCCCCCTTCTTAGGGCAAGCAACTCTGCACATTTCAGAGTCAAAGGCCCCACAGAAAAGCTGAATAAACCTTTTGAACAGACATACCCAGGGAGTGTCATTTTTAACAACGTCCTTATGGGTTTCTACAGCTCAGCCAACACAAATAGGGGAACCTGAGATGGATGAGCCCCCGCTCCCCTAAGGAAACACTATCTCAGGAGTATAAGGGCAGCTCTCTTGTCTGTTTTGTAAGTATACAATACCCAGAGAACTGATAAACTCTGAACAGATTATTTAGTTGCACCCAACAGTGAAAACATTAGTACAGACCCTTTCTCTAGAGTAAGTGGACATTTGGGAACCCATTTTGCTGTTATCCTTAGCAACTTCTCCAAATTAAGCCATTAAAACAATCTGCGCTGGAAACAGTGAGTTGACATGGAAGAGTTCAAAGAAAGCTACCTTCTTTCTTGCAAGTCCCTAGAACCCTATTAAACAGGGCTCAATGGATTTAATCCATTACATATTGCTCAGGACTTCTTTCGCAGAGGTGAAGCCTGAAAATTGAGGCACTTACACCTAGTTTTACAAAGAGCTCCCTGCAGAGAGACTTCTGCAGTCACCCTGGAGCCCTTATAGAAGAAAACTCTAATTAAGGGCCTAAAAACATGGCTAGATATCTAACCTGAGATATCTGCTTCAAAAAAAACCATTCCCCCTAAGAGCTTGGTTTGGAAACCTGCTCATAAATTTGCTTTAAAGCTGTCCTAAAAAATACCACTTAGCATCTTTTACAGTGAGAAAGAGGTCACTAAAAAGGATTGTTATTAATCTTTCTCTTCCATGAGATGCTGCCAACATCACTAATGCTATTCATTTGCTCACAAATTTCATACTCATTACAGAATTTTAGATTTTTATTCTTCAGTACAGCTAGGAAAGAGATTACTCTGCTCAAGATCAGTGTAATTACAGAGAACCTGGCACGTTTGGTATCCTTTTCTTTCCAGTTAAATCAGTCAATAGCCTCAAGTTGGACAATCATTATTTGGCAGTGTAATATCAGCAAAATCCACCCTTGCGCAGGTCTGGTAGAGCTCCTACAACTGGGTACTTACCAGATTGCTGACTTTGGGCATTCCAAAAACCAGCTTAATTTCTGTATGCTCTAGTGCCAGTTCTTTCCTTGGTTTGCCCAGTACTACTCTTGTGCACAAGCCATCTCTGCCTGCCATCTGTTTGTGTAAATGAGATTTTGCAGCACAACTCCCCAGCGCTGCATGTTCAGACCTGATCTTCCAGACTCATCAACAAGGACATCCTCTTCTGGTGCTGTGCTTTGGGTTATCAATTAATCATTTCAAAGACATATGACAGCTGAATCAAACAGTACACAAACCTTGTAAAGGTTTCAAACAAACAAAAAAAATACTCTGCTACTGTGCTTTAAATAGTACAAGCAAGCAAAGCAATAAAACACTTCCACACATCTTATTTAGTATATGTTGGTAACTAACATGAAAAATCACATCCAGAAGGCAATTGGTTACCTAACTTCAAGGAAAATCAAGAAACTGTGATTTTTGATAAGGCAAACTTATAATAGGGCATCTATTTTTTGTTTCAAATTGGCCTTAAGTCACTTATAAAAACAGGACTTAGGTACATCATTATCACTGGATTCTACATGTAGTTCAGCCTGTAAGAGAAGTTAAGTCAAACCTTCGAAGGCATTTTAGGCATCTCCTTTCTATTGAGTCAGTGAGAGTAAGGAGCCTATGTTGTTCAGTGCATGAGAGCCTCAGCACATTTCAGACACATGGGTTTTTAGAAGTTATTAAATAGAGATTGGCCATTTTAGAATCTTAGGCAGAGTGCATTAGAATAAATTATATGAGAGACTTCATGCAATGGGAAACGTCTCAATTTGTTTCATGGCAGTGCAGACCCATCATTGGGTGTTATAAAAAGAAGCAAGACTGTGAAGCATCTCATTAAATATCCTACACTATGTGTTTTTCCTGGAGCTTTCTCAGGTCAAGACACTATTGTATGGACAGCCTGAATGGGTAAAGCATTCCTGTTAGACTAATATCCAAGAAAACTGTTTTAAAAGGTGAGTTTTTAAGACCTTTGCCATTTTAGAAAAGTTGAAAGTCACAGGATTATCTACACTTTAGAAATTGTTTCAGTAATGCTTAAGGTTACTGAAAATGAGAATTTGGAAGGTATAAGAATTACGAAGCATTCTACAGAATACATGAGGATGAAAATTGTTGCAACATAGGGTAGCATTTTCATCGGGAAGCTGTGTTTAATGGACTCAAGTCTGAAATATTTAAATCATATGAGATATCCTACTTTCATATTATTTCATGGCATCAGACCTAATCACTTCCCTTAACTTGATGAGTCCTATAGAATTACTGTCAAGCTATATTTGGCTGAGAGATCTGTTTATATGAGGCTGATTCGTAGTTTTGCTGCTAAGTAAAAAGATAAACCCATCTGCTGTCTTTCATCTCACCTTTTTATGAAAGCCTGAAAGATGAAGCCTGTAGCATTTTTTTTTTTAATCTTTCTTTAGCTGCTCCATTTTCAAGTATCAAACGAGGGTATTTCAGCACAGCCCACTGAAGTTTCTCTCCACTGAGGTTATAAAACATCATTAATTCTTAGATCTAAAAACCTACACATGCAAGATGGTCACATATTCAAATGCTCATCTGACTCCTGCTACAAACAAAGGTTGTGGTGTGAGAAGCATCATGAGCAGGCTTTTACTGTACAGAGTGAGTTTAACTTCACTCCAAAGAGGACAAGTTCTTGGTGCAACTCAAGACCAGGCACACTGACACTGCTCAGAAGCAGCATAGCCACTCAACTCTACTAACCTATCAGTTGCTCCACCTTACAAGAGTCCTGGTAGCATTTACAAATCATCGTCATTGCTCACGGATGCTCCATCTTCCTATGCCTATCACCTTGTGCCCCCTGTTCAGACAAAGTTAACTAGAAATTCCACATTTGCTGTTCATTAAGAAGATACTAGCATTGACAGAGTGACAGGGGTTTTTGTCAAATTTGGGGCTACGTCACAGGATAAAATTTACAGTAACAGCTGGCAATAGGCTGCAGTTTAGAGTTCACATTTTATTCAGAGAAGTGCAGAAGGTTTGGGCATGAAGCAAGAAATTCACAGCAATCCTGAATAGTATCATTAAATACTAGATTCTGGAGTAAAAAATAAAGCACATCTTGCATGATAAAGTGAAAGATTGCACCAGTGACTCATGAGTCATCACCTGTTGACATTTAATTTAACAGAACAGTGAGAACAAGAATGCTTATAGTGCTGGAAGCTGATACCAAAGAAACAGTGAATTTGAAAATTTATTCAAATAGTCAAACAAAAAAAATTATGGTGACTTCAGTGCAAAGTGACACAGTGTACTGCTATGATGGTATCCAATATTGTATATTAGAAGAATGGACCTACAGAGCTACACCACTAATTCACAACTTTGTGACCCTAGATACATGTTCTCTCTCTTATCTCCAGAAGAAAAAGAGGTAAAAGTCATTGTGCTGCCCAAAAATGCCTTGGACAGACAACATTCCAAGGTGGTTTTGACAGAACAGCTGACTTAAATCCGCTTGACTTCTGGAGGCAGTTTTAAGACATAGTACTGTTGCAGTAAAAAGACTAGTGCTTTGTGACAGCAACAAGACTGATCTCCTGTGACATACGAAACCTGAAGTCCCAGTGACCCTAGAAGGCACTTAAAATGAAATGACATGAGCTCGCTTCAGCCTACTTAAAACATACACATAACACTACACAATATACATCTTGGCTTTTTTTTTTTGCTGTTTGTTAACATTAGCTTGGAAGGGAGGTGTAGAAAACATACCATGAAAAACCATGCTTTTTGTGACACTAAAGACTATTTTATAAATTGCACAACTTGGACAATGAATGAAACATACCTTTGTCAAGCATTTCATCTCAAGGAGATTCATTAAAATTGCAGAGGAGACTCAAAAGTCACAATTTATTCTCTCCCCTGAATGGGACAAGGGTTGATGCAGCAGTTCCTTCACTGATTAGTTCTCATGCATTTCTTTTTCTGTTTATCACTCATAAAATACTCAGCAAGAACACAGTGCCACCTGAGGAGAGGGGAACTGGGCTGGTTCTCATGCTTCTCCTTACTATAAAATTCAAGAAGCAGCAATTTTTCAACAGAAGGGAGGGGATACAGAGGGAATCTTTTGTGATGATCTTAAAATACTACAAAAGAATCTTTTAGAGGATCATGCATTCACAGACCATTCCTAAGATGTTCCTATAGCCTAGCTTCAAGCTTTGGACACGGGGCGTACACCACTTGGGAGCGGAACAGGAGACAAGACATATGTCCTTCAAGTAATTCTAAATGCAGCAACCAGACTGTTGACACAGAAGGATCCTAAGATATCATTTCAGTGTTCTTGTTGGTAGGCTGACTTGCAAACAAATAAAAGCTTCTATTGAAAATCTAAATGTTGAGCTTCATAATTATCAAGGACTCATAGCCTTGACTATTTTTAAGGCTTCTATCATGAGCAGTTTCCTCAGAGATAGATTTAATTTGTAAGAACTATGGGCCTGTCAGTGGACAAGTTATCATCACTAGTCTAGATGCTGCTGGTCCCTCACCTTAGGAAGTTGTTTTTTTTTTTTTCTCAAGCACAAAAAGAGGGTCAAAAACCTTTCAGATTTCAGAAAAGAAAGAAGTCATTCCTTCCACTCTTGTTAGAACATTCACAGAGCACAATTTGTAGACAAAAAAATAAATGTCTGTGTTGTTCTTCAGGATGTTAACACAGCCACATTATAACCAGATGGATGACTGATGCACTTAGGATAAAAAAAAGGTAACCAGAAAACTGTATTGGCTCTCTTTTTTGACCTCTACTATACTGAGCAGGGTCTCAACTGGATACAGCACCTCCAAAGATACGTGCTCCCATTACCCTCTGTTCTGCATTTCCAGTAGCAGCTAAAATAATCAGTTCTTGGCAAGGGTCACTGAAGTACAAGTTATAGCACTCAAAGACCATGGTGAATAGATCAAAGACTGAAATGACATCATCTGTGAATCCAGAACTGTACCACAACACACATATTTGCCCATGGGCTGCAAGAACTCTCTTTCTCATCTCATATTTCAATTGAAACTCATATTTCAATTGCTTTCCTAAAACAAAACAGGGCATCTTACACATTTTTTTTTCTCCCTCAGTTACTAGCTTAAAAGATTACGCTTTGCATGTGATGACCCCATTTGATCTTTCACTTGTCTTTGTGCCATGCATCACACATAACCTAAATTAGGAACTATGTTTACTTGTGTTCATTCCTTGGTTTGCCAAGTGACAGGTTTATTGGCCATGTTAGTGATGTCACAGATTTTCTCTGTATTTCAGTCATCTGGAGTGACATTTGGAAAGGGCATTTTCTACCTAAAATCAATAGCTTCTCTAGCTGCTGTAATATTTCTTTTTGCTTAGAAATATTACTCAGAATATAAAAACCAATTGATTGTAGGCAGAAAATATACTTGCCAATTACTGATGGAGAGGGAAAGAAATAGAGTGCCCTCTATCTTAAGTAGTTTCAGCTGGTGACACACCATTGCTAATCAACACATATGTTTCAGAGGCACCAGAGCCTTCTCAAGCCAACACCCCTTTTTCCTTCTCCTAAATTCAAACCCAAACTGTGGCTTACACCATTGAAAAGGCCAGGCTGGATGGGGCTTTGGGCAACCTAGTTCAGCAGAGGGTGCCCCTGCCTATGGTAGGGGAGTTGGGACTAGATGATCTTTAAGGTCCCTTTCTAGCCCAAATCATTCAATGATTCTATCAAAACATGGACCCAGATTTCTAATCCTGGATTTTTCAGAGACCTACTTGCACAATATCTGAATCAGAATATGTTGTTGTATTAAGGTGGTGAAAACACAAGTTAACATTGTGTGCTGGTTTTGGCTGGAACAGTTAATTTTCTATTTGTCCTTCCTTCTTCGGTTTGAAGTTAAAGTAAATAATATGTTGTGTACTGCACTTAAGAAGTTGTGATTATCTAAGAATGTGATACTAGTTACTATAAAGAATATCAGCATAGCTTTAGTTTGGTGCACTGCCAGAAAAATGTCTAGTTCTAAAGTCCAGTCTGACAGCCACAGCTTTTGAAGTGGAAGAAACACATATATCACATATATACTTTCTCATTTCATGCTTTATGTTATACACAATTGCACCCTGCAAATTGCTTCCAATACCACAACTCCTCCCTTTCGGTCCTCTTACCTCCAAACCTGCTGCAACCATTTCAGCACTGATTTCTTTTCTCCACTGTAATAGGTTTCAAGGAAGTCTCATAAATTTATGTAGTACCTCCGGTCATACAGTGCTCATTCTCATGTTCCCCAGCCATGCAGGGTGTGCATCAGACGATAACAGTAAAGCTAGAAGAAGAAAGGCCCAAAAAGGAGTTACATGGCTTCAACAAGCTTGATGTAATCAAAAGCCTAACAGCCAGATTCCTGAAGATGTTGGCATGAGCAACAGTTTTCTCAATGAAATTACATCTTCTCGCTTGTTTGTATACATACAAAAAAAGAAATCTTTGATAAGACTTATTTTGAGGTTCATACTTTAACATGTACCTCAGTGAGGTAGAAGTACAAATTCCAGTGACATTGGATTAGAGCAACTAACTCAAACTCTCTGAAATAACAGATGAGCACTTCTTGGTACAAAGATAGTATTGATGGTTGTTTTCCATGCAGTTTTCAGATCTTAAGACAAGCATGCTTTTCTGGGCAGGTGAGGGCATGTGATCCTGTTTTAGAGGGAATTCTGGATTCATCATTCAGAAACACTGCTTTTAATATATTTCTTCAAGACATGAAATCCAGAAACTAGTACAAAACTTAATTAAAAGGATCAATCTTTTGTTTCTTACATGTGTCTTATAAACCCTTTTGTTAGAAGGAAGCCCTTACTTTCGTAAGTGTCCCAACAGCATTTGTTTGTCAGAAATTATATCGTTCTATACTCAGTTTAGTTAATTAGAGATATATAGGTAATACTTTTGATAAATCTGAGTCATCCTCAATATATGTTGACACCTTGAACTTATTTCCAAGTCTCTTCTATGTGGGTTGTTTCCTTCTGAATTTCTGTATACTGATGTTTTATGTACATCTAGACATTTACTCAAATTGTGTGTCAAAAAGTGCTTTAGTGTGTTTTTAGTACCAGCAGAAATATTCTGAAAAAATATTTTAAACAGGAACTATTTTAAACCAGAGATAAAAGATGGCATGATTTGTTAAAGGAAAAAAATCCCTAAAACCAGAAAATGCTTTGGCCAGCTGCTTCTCGCAACTACTTCCCTCTTCCTTGCCCTGACATTACAGAGTTCTTAAAGCAGGTAGCACTTCCAGTTAGCACATTTAGTAGGTTATATAGATTTTAAAGGGATGGTTTGGAACATTCTAAATTCCAAGCCAGCATTACATAAAATTGGATGTTATACACTGGGCAATACTGAACTCCATTTGACATGCTACTTCAGCAAAGAATACACGTACAAATATGTCATCAAACAATATGTTAACACTGAGCCTATAGCTTTGTACTTCCACAGCATTTTCTTCTATCAGGAAAAGTTTTTCACCTTCCAGATGGGTTTCTAAGGTGATAAAGATACAAGGGCAAACAAACCCCCCCAAAACACAAAAAAGCCAACACAGTTGTGGTTGAACCATAAAGTTTTAGTTTCAAAGCTAAGTATATAAATTTAAGTGTTACTGGGACCATCAGAAAAAACTAATAGGCCTTTAAATAACACCTCTCCAGGACATGTTTTTGTTTCAGGATGACTTTTAGTATGATTAAACATGAAATATTGAGACTTGCCTTCCCTGGGAAACTTAATGGTGTTCATTCTGGCTATTAACAAATAAGTTAAATGATGTAATGTAGCTCACATCCAACTGACCAATGAAGATAGTGATGACTTGTGTTCAAAATTTACCATTCACTCAGGCATAAAAAAAATTATACAAGAGCACATTTAAGTAGGATGAAAGGAAATTATCCACTCTCCATATTAACTGATTTCTTGTAACTGTATTCAATTCTAAATATATCTAAATATTCAAATATGTCCTATTACATACTAGACTTCAACCATTTAAAATATTGTGCATAATAGGAGAAAAACTCTAGTAAGAACACTCAAATAGCTTAATTTGGACGAGTGGAAAAAAGAAAGAGAACATTGTCATAAAAAGGCTCAATCAGTCACTTTATGCTTCATCAACTTCTAGGTAGGTCTCCTTTACTAACATGGCAACCCACCAAAACTTGGTTTGCCCCAAATTAATTTTACATCCATTTGGTCTGTTGCCCAGCAAAGAACTTAATAAACCTTATCAAACTGAAGGATTAAATGGATTGCTATCTTAGGCACCCCCTGTATCTCCATCTCTTTTTCTTAGCCATCCCACTTATCGGCTCTGTAGTGCATAACCACTGTCCAACAAGATAAGTGCAGTGATCAGTAGCTTTGCACTTGAGCCAGTTGGAATCTATCATACTATCACAGTTGAAGAGAAACAGGCATTCCTGCTTAGCCCACTATAAAAGATTTGTTGTTGCTTCTATTCTGATATGCTTTTGTTCTTCTAACTCCTAGCAAGACCCAGAAGTGTAAACAGAAAAATCAATTGTTACACAATTTTTTTTTCCTCTCGGTTACATGGAAACAGGAACTATCAGTAATCCTTGAATGATTCTTTCTTCCAAAATTACACCTTTATTTTAGCGAATCAAATGCTTTGAGAATTTGGGGTATTCACATAAACCTATCTGATTTTGCATAAAGCTCAGACTCTTCAAAAGGTGGGGATCATGCTCAGGAACAGCACTTGTGCTGCTAGCTAGGACTAACTTCGGACACACCACTTATTCAAAAGAATTTTCCATGCTGTCATTGCCCTAAAGATTCTTTTCACGGTTTCAGTAACAGTGGCATCTGCAGAGGGGAGCTCCAGCCACTTGAAACTCATTAAAACATACTTGAGATTGACAATGAGTTGAAAACATCTGTCAGACTTGGCCAAGATTTCAATCAAGTGTGATGTTGCTGTGTTACTCTGCTACATTGACTTAATAAATGACTTGGCTGCTGTCAGTGCAAGGAAAGTTGGGTTCTAATTACTAGCCTGATTTTTTTTTCTGTATCTTTCACGTAAAGATTCATACTCTACGTGACATGCACTAAAATTATATTGCTGAATCCAGAAGCTGAGGTAAAGTAACACAGTCATACTTTTTACATGCTGTATCAGCTAGTTATAACATGACGTACATATCAAGAGTCTCCAGTAGTGACATGCTTCTCCCAAACAGCCCAAGAGTAAACAAGTGAGTACAGGATGCTTTCAACCTCTGGGGTTTTTTTAGCCTCAAGTAATCCCAAACAACCCTGAGCAAAAATCTTCTAAGAACTTAGTGTATTTTTTTTAAATAATGTCCAGAAAAACCTCTGACAAATAACTTGTGTAACTGAAGCTAAAAACAAGTACTCTTAACTCAAGTTATGCCAAAGTAAAATATAAAAACATTGTATTACTATTTCAAATGGAATGGGAAAGAAGTAGCACACAGAAAATTCTTACCTCCAGAAAGACAATGTTTTCTTTCAGATTTAAATGAAGAGAATTCCAGTCTGGGAATTAATGAGCTTCATTTTTTCTCTTTACTCTTTTAGTGTCCATTTCATCCACAGGTGTTACAAGGATTTCTTGAGCTCTCCTTTCTTGGGAACAGTCCCCATAAGCAGGATACTTGAAAAAAAATGAACAGTTTTACATCAAAGTAAGACCCTCAACAATATCAACACCTAAGAATCTAGAAAGATGTGATTTAGATGATATATAACTGTTATAAGTAATGAGTATGCTATACACTAAATCTGTAGGTACAGGAAGACCATATCAATGGAATGCTGATATTGCTAGCAAACTGCATCACATTCATTTTACCATTCTGATACATACAAAGTATTCTCGTAGCTATTTCACTAAAATGATTATTTTATGAAAATTCTCTTCCAATCAGAAAATTTTATTAATTTGGGCAGATTTCAGCTTTTTGGTTTTAATGTAAAAAAAAAAAAAGATCAATTGTAAAAAGTAGTCAGACTTAGTAACTCCTCTGGGAAGTTCTCCTTTCACTATGTCCATTGCAAAGATTCAGCTGAACCCACGAGAACACAAGAAGCACAATGAGAAGAGCTTTTAAATATCCTGCCCAAGCTGCATGCAGATACAAAGGAGTTTTAATTCAAGGTTGCATATGTTGGCTAGAGAGAATGAAAAGTCAACGCACAGAACTTGTTCTGTAAGAGTCAATCTGTCTTTCTCTCTTGGAAGCACTGACGTGTTCAGATTGTGTGTACACCAAAACTGTCTCTGCAAAGAGTGCCCTGTCACATGCATGGTTCTTCTGTGAGAGGCAGGCAGACACTCTGCTGGCAGCTGTACTCTTATTTTTAAAAATAAAATTCTTTGTTAGGAACGGCATTTGCTGACTGCATATTTTTTTCACTTCATAGGAGCACCTCCATTTACAGTAAGGTACTACAACATAGAATGACATAATACACTCACATATTCTTTACATGTGTATTGAACAGTTGAAATACACAGTATTATTGCAACTAATTTTCTTTTTCTTAATAACCACAATACAGGTGTTTACAACATGATACCCTGACAAAGCAAGTTGTTCTGCTCTAGAAATTTGTCCTGCTTTTTCTTTGTGATCTAAAGCTAGATGAAAAACTGCAGTTTCTTGGGTGGAGGGAAGGGGAGGATCAAGGGCCAAGTTCAGATGGTAGTAATAAGGTATGTTTAACCTAAGTGCTACTCATACTTCAGAGACTCTTACTCTGTGAGCAAACTAACAAATCAGAGGATTACACACAGAGTAAGGTGAAAATTAGTTCAGGTAAAGATAACAAAAAAACCCTAATCTTTATAAAACTGCAACAAGGTTCTTTGAGGTTTTTTAGTCCCTAGGATTTAATAATAATATCCATTGACAGTTTAGTCATTGAAATCCTTGGTGGTATACCAGGCACTTTAACACTCATCCAGAGAATATGTCTGTTTCTGCCAATTCATAAATGCAAATTTATTTTAGACAAGGCATGAATAACCCACTCATTCATTTTCAAGTGCAATCAGATGAGAACACTTGTGTTAAGCAACTAGGCATATGTTATTATTTGTTACAGATCTCCTATAGCTACATTAATATCTATCCCTTCTTCGAAGAGGAACAGACAAGATGATTAAACAGGCGATGTAAATCTCAAGAGTACAGTCAGGAAACATATCTTCATTGCAAGAAATTCTCTAGAAGATCCTGTAAACTTGTATCATCTCATGGTCTCTAACAAGATGTTACTGATGATCACTTCTCAAAAACTGCCACTTGAAAAATACAGGTTAGGTTGCAAAGTCTCTCTCAAATATAGGAAAACCAAGTGGCTGAAACAGAACTGAAAGTCATTCATGCATCTCCAGCCTAGGGGAGACTAAATTGCTTAATATAGTTTCCCAATGAAATAGTATACTTGGCTCTGTTTTCTTAAGAACACCACATCAGTGCCTGCAAATGTATTTGCTCTATACTCTTGTGGACATCATACTGCAGATTATAGCTCTGCTGTAAACCTGTAGCCTCTCAAATTAAATGTGCTATACATTACTAGCTACCATATACCACGTGTCTTTAGCATCACTTTGAATAAAGTTAACATCAATATTTTTAATTGTGCATTATTTTTATCAAATATATAAAGCAAGAAAATTAGTCTATCATTTGTTTAGCAGCAACCTATCATGTACTAAAGCATAGAGTTGTAATAAAAATAAGTACATCTTCACAGGCAGCTGAAGAAAAATGTCACAAATTTTGTCTCTATTCAAAGCCAACTTCAGAAAAGCCAACTCAGTTCTGGTTTGGCCATATCAAAAGGACAATGTCCTTGAGCTAAAGCACCACCCTTTTTTTCAAATTCACATTATCTTCCTTATCATCTTGTATCATGCCTTGACTTTTATTGACAAAATGTTCAGCTCCTAGAAACTACACCATTTTTTATCACCTAGCAGTGATTACTCTGAAAAGAATGAAGTGATCCCAGCAAGTATGAAAGAAATCCAATCCTGTCCTTTAGAAATTAAAAGAAAAACCCAAAACCATCACACCCCAAACAAAACAGCACGATGTACAATTTTTATAAAGAAAAATATACAGGAACCTTGACCTCGAAAAAATGCAGAAAACACCCATTATTTAGCAAAATAACTTATATTTTAATAAAGCTGAGTAATACACATTGCTGTATCACCTGAAAGAATGAGGTAAGATTCCCAAATTACGTCTATACAGGATGAAGCTCTCCTAAATACATCCAGACCTCCTAGTCTAAGGAGTATCAATTTTTAAATAAAGTTTATAGAGCATCTTGTGTCTGCTCTAGTGTGAGTTTTACTCATCAAAAAGAAAACATCACAACCTATTTCAAAGTCATCCTTTGTACATGTTTTAATCTTAAAAGAAAAGCTTTTGCTTTTGGATATTGGAGACTTTCTGCACAGCCCCTTTGTGCTTCAACACCTCTTACTGCTGCTGTGTAAACTAGTACCTTTAGCCTCATGCAGAAGGAAATTTAGCATCCTACAGCATCCCTAGGAACGAAAGGAACATCACGGTATGAGCCAGTGAATCACTTTCAAGGCAAACACAAGCCCATTTTTCATGTCTTTGTATTGTGTTGAAGTTTTTCAATGTCAAGTCAACCCTCCCTAATGACAACACATCTTCAATTAGAGATGCAAAAGCAGTTTG
This sequence comes from Gallinula chloropus, assembly GCF_964237585.1. Taxonomy (NCBI): domain Eukaryota; kingdom Metazoa; phylum Chordata; class Aves; order Gruiformes; family Rallidae; genus Gallinula; species Gallinula chloropus. The sequence goes on from NW_028168824.1 coordinate 25,095, forward strand.
TATGCAATTGAAATCCTGAAAACCAGTAATCTTCTCATGAAAACCACAAACAATTGTTTCCTTTCTCATGCACCAGTACTCCTGATTTACCATCATTTTTATGTTACATTAATTGATCCTTAATTTCCAAGACAGGGTAAAAGACTGAGCATTATTGGCAGGGTTTAATGATTTGCTATTTAGTCCACACACAGAGTCAAAGCTTACACTGCCAGCAGTTCAAACTACATGACCAAATAATACTTATCTCTGCTAAATTCTTAATTTCTCTCATGGATTCCCACTCCACCCTCCTCAAGAAAACTTGCTCCTTTCTCATCTTTCCCATAAAAACTACATAGAACTGGCTTATGAGCATCTGAAGCTTGCAAACTTATGGTGAACAAATGTGTTACCATGCAGCAATTACTGGAGATATATATTTAACTCCAGCAGAATACCAGAAGAGGCAGTGCACTTTGATTTAAATATATAAGGTTGTGCTCACGTGAAGCCATCTCTTCAGTTGGTTATTTCACTACATCTCTTTTGCCTTCACAGAAGTTGTTCTGATTTATATCCCAAGCCTCCTCAGCACCATGCCACCAACAGTGGCCAGGTTGCATGTAAAGTTTAACAGCAGTGTAAGGACATCCATTGCTCACACCAACGGACTGGTGAATCACAAGTTTACTGTGATCAAGAACATGGACCTTGTCTTTTAGGTTACAGAGACAGTGCTTAGACACACACACAAAACTGAAAATGAATAAGGAAGTGTCACAATTCAAAAAAAGCTGACACCTGCCAATGTGCTTTTAAAAAGAAACATTCTATTTAGCAAAAATGGTAGAATACTCATCTGTTCTGATGAGTACTCATTCAAAATCAGGACTCTATTCATTAAAACATCTCTTGGCTTTTTTTTTTGTGGTAGAAAAATCAGAACTTCTGTTCCATTTTAAAATATAATTATTTTTAAACACTCCAAAAAGGTGGCATATTTAAATAATTTGCCATATCTTTGGTTTATATTCTCAGAATATTTTATGATTTTTCAGTGGTTTACTTTTTTTTAAGGACTCGGGGGGTTTTTAATTAACATAATTTCTCTCTCCTCCCCTATATCTGCAGGACTTCATCAGTCACTGAGCTTCCAGAAGCCCTGGAAGAATCCAAAGTCTGAGAAGATATTGAAAGTACTTTGTGGTTTGCAGTGTATGCCATGACTGACTGGCAGTGAAGAAAGCACATAAGGAACCATCTTCTATGACGGTATTACTGTACTCAACCCACCAGCTGGCCACAAAGTCTTGTGTGCCTGTTTCACATGCTCCTAGATGCTAAGTTGAATTTAATATGAAATCTGTAAGTAGCTTGCAATTTCAATTTGAGTGTTTACTTTTAGATTTTTTTTAATTCAAAACTGCAAATTTCTGGGAAACATTTTCATTTAGATGAAAGCGCAATTTGCAGAAGAAAACTGCCATAGTGAGCATTTTTGGATGTCTGCTTTAGAGAAAAAAAACACCAAAAAATTTCTTTATCATTTAAAAACAATCTTTCTTCTAGACTGAAATGCCAACTTACTTCAGAAGAAGCAAATTTCTTCATGGGAGGTCCTTCCAAAAGGAAACTTTTCAGACCATGACATATCCCCTCAACACCCTGCACTGCTCAGTGAGAAAGTAAAGGTGTAAAGACGAACTAGGAGCCAGTGAGCATCCACCAGAGCTCAAAGCCCCACCTGCCTCAAGATAACTGCAGGATTGGGACCATGAATTCCTCAAAAGAACCTGAAGCCAATATAACTGTTAAAAGCATATGATCCAAACCAAGAAAATCTTGGAAGGCTAAAGCCCACTTGGAAGTTGAGCTGGAAAGAGACATAAAGGATAACAAAAAGGGGTTTTTTAGATATGTGAATAGTAAGAGGATGACCAGGGATAATGTAGGGCCCCTGCTGAACGAGGCGGATGTCCTGGTAATGGGGGATGATGAGAAGGCGGAGATACTGAATGCCTTTTTCACTTTCGTCTTCACTTCAAAGGCCCCCCGGGACCCACAGACACTGGATGAAAGAAGTAATGTTTGGGAAATGAAGAGCTTCCCTCTGGTTGAGGTGGGGGTGTTCCAGGAGCATCTCAAAGGGATTAATGTACACAAATCCATGGGCCTGGATGGGATGCATCCAAGTGTGCTGAGGGAGCTGGCGGAAGTGATTGCTGAGCCACTCTCTATCATCTTCAACAGGTCTTGGAGAACAGGAGAAGTGCCTGAAGACTGGAGGAGACCCAATGTCACTCCGGTCTTTAAAAAGGGCAAGAAGGAGGATCCCAGCAACTATAGGCCAGTCAGCCTCACCTCTGCCCCAGAAAGGTTATGAAACAGCTTGTTTTGGATGCCATCTCCAAGCAATTGGATGAGAAGGAGGTCATGAGGAGTAGGCAGCATGGATTAACCAAGGGGAAATCGTGCTCAACCAATCTCATAGCCTTCTATGATGTCATCACCAGCTGGGTAGATGGAGGGAGAGCAGTGGATGTCATCTACCTTGACTTCAGCAAGGCTTTTGATACTGTCTCCCATGACATTCTGATAGCAAAGCTGAGAGAGCATGGGATAGATGAGTGGACAGTGAGGTGGGCTGAGAATTGGCTGTCGGACCGAGCCCAGAGGGTGGTGATCAGTGGAGCAAAGTCTGACTGGAGACCTGTGACTAGCGGTGTTCCCCAGAGATCGGTGTTGGGTCCAGTCCTGCTTAATATCTTCATTGACGACCTTGATGAGGGAATAGCATCCACCCTCAGCAAGTATGCCGATGATACGAAGCTGGGAGGAGTGGCTGACACGCAGGAACACTGCACTGCCATCCAGTGAGACCTGGACAGGCTGGAGAGCTGGGCAGGGAGAAACCAGATGAGGTTCAATAAAAGCAAGTGTAAAGTCTTGCATCTGGGAAGGAACAACTGTTCGTTTCGGTACAGACTGGGGGATGACCTACTGCAGAAGAGCTCTATGGAGAAGGACCTGGGGGTCCTGGTGGATGTCAGGTTAGCCATGAGCCAGCAGTGTGCCCTGGTGACTAAGAGAGCCAATGGGATCCTGGGGTGTATCAGGAGGAGTGTGGCCAGCAGGTCAAAGGAGGTGATCCTCCCCCTCTACTCTGCCCTGGTCAGGCCCTTGAACAGGACAGGTATCTCCTTGAGAGAGTCCAAAGAAGGGCTACAAAGATGATTAAGGGCCTGGAACATCTCCCCTATGAGGAGAGGCTGAATAAGCTGGGGCTGTTCAGTCTTGAGAAGACTAAGGGGGCATCTAATTAATGTTTATAAATATCTTAGGCATGGAATGCAGGGTGAATTAGGCAGCCCCTTTTCAGTGGTCTGTGGAGATAGGACAAGGGGCAATGGCTGCAAGTTGGAGCACAGGAAGTTCCACACCAACATGCGGAAGAACTTTTCCCCAGTGAGGGTGAGGGAGCCCTGGGACAGGCTGCCCAGGGGGTGTGGAGTCTCCATCTCTGGAGATATTCAAGACCTGCCTGGACGCCTATCTGAGTGATATGTCCTAGGGAGCTGCTTTGGCAGGGGGGTTGGACCCAATGATCTCTCGAGGTCCCTTCCAACCCCTACAATTCTGTGATTCTGTGATCTCTCCACAGCTAGCCTGCAACCCATTTAGCTACATGGTCATCAAAATGCTAGAGAAAAAACCTTGTTGCCAATATAGTCAGGGTTCTCTTAATTTCATGCACTGTGACTCCAACAATTTCTTCATTTCGCATTTTATTTTTCTAAAATTGGCTTCATTTAAAGGCAAGGAAACCACATTTCATGCTCTTCAGTTTCATTAAAGATATACAAAAGCCCTTACCAATAGACGACTAGTCTAATTAAACCATTGTAGCAGAAGAAAATATTGAAATGATGAATCTGAAAGGATTTTGACATGCTTATTCTCTTGCACATCATTCCTTATGGTATATTGAAAAAGAGCTCCTCCCTTTCAAAAAAAAAAAGGTTTAGAATCATGTGATGAAACATGTAACACTCAACAAATGGACTACCTCACAAATTCTCTGAAGTGTGTCAGGAAAGAAGGTCACCCATCGATCACTTCTTCAGCAGCGTGAAAACATAATGTTACACCCTCAGAAAATCAACCTGCATCTGCTTGAAGAGAAAGTTATGGTTAAATCTCCTGCTTAAAACTCAGTCCATAGGAAATGGTATAAATACCATATGAATGAGACAAGATAAATTCAGCATTATTCAATACGTGCTGCTTAATCGGCACTTGAATTAAAGCACTGCTGAAATTAAGCAAAAAAACCCCAAACCTGAGTATGATTCCTTTCCTCGGGAGCTGCAAAACAAGAAATTTCTTGAATCCTATCTTTGCAGAGGAACAAAAAGAAGGCTAATGACTGTTCTGAGTCTGACGCTGGGAACAGAACGAGGCAGGGGTTTATTTCACTTTTGAAGCACATGAAACTAGGGCTATGCTAAAAAGTTGGCTCAGAGTGAACTCAATTTTGTGATTAATTGCTCCAAATTCCAACAATATTTTAGGGATCTCATGGTTACAGGACAAATACATATATGAAGAGTTCACTTCCACATGGGTTAGCTACCATTGCTGTGGCTGGTTTGGACCAAAGCAGCAGTTTATATTTATTCAAATCCTATTTCATAGTGGATAAGGACCTTTAGCAGCCCATTAGCATTCAAATCCAGTGCAGATAATCACAGTCTGTTGGCTGTTGGATCAGATGAGGCTGACAAAGTACTTCAGTTAAATTCCCCACTGGTGAAGATCTCTATCACAGCTTTTTCTCTTCTGCTTTTCAGGTTGATCTGCAAAACAGCTTAAAACCAAAAATGTAATAAATTTTTAAAAAGGAGATGCTCCTTTGTTACTTGTAGATCTGTCCAACAAAGTGAGACTACTATAAGCTGTCTATCAGGGAAACTCCTCCACCAAGAGACCTTCAACCTTCAGTTCATTACACTCTCTACCTCCTCCCTCAAAGCCGTAGTGCTTCAGGCTCCTATAGCTACAGCTTCCTGAAGAATCAGCCTTCAAGGGCCTTCTTACATGAAAAAAACAAAGACTGGGAATGCATATGAATATTCCCAGCCCTGACAAAGCCTGTGCAGCCCATAAGGTATCACGCTTACGTGTGGTTTCTGACACCCTAAGATTTCCTTCCAGCTCCAAGACAACAGAAAAACAGCATTGAGACAGGCCATTAGGCTTCCTTACCCTCATGCCATGTTTTGTTTTCATTCCAGAAAGAAACACCTTTACAGACCTTTTAAGTTATCTTCTTAGCTACACAAAAGATGAGCAAAATTTGATATTAATTCTGTATCTTTTTTTTAATTCCTATTGACCTTGTCACTTGAGGTTAATGTCTAATAAAAAACCCCAGAAAACAATTTCGGATAATCCAAACCTCATTTATGAGAGGCAAGAGGCACAAGAGACCAGATTCCCAGGAAGGCAGAAAAACAAAATGGTGTTACTTTCATAGCCTGAAATAAAGTGAGAAACCTAATCTTCTACTCAGAAGATGGATTAGCAAATCTTGTCGATCTCACAAATATGTATCTAGTAAATTAAGAGTCATGAAATATTTTGTTATTTTAAATTAACTTTCGTTACTACTCTCCATACAATCCACTGGAAATACTGAAATACTAGAAAAATCCAGTAAACATACATTTCATATCTCTGGCCTTACTATCAACAGCAATCAAAGCAGTGAAGACTGCAAATGCATTACTGACTGCTCTTGGGAGACTTGAATCTTTTCTCATAAATCACTTCTCTCCAGCTACCTGATCATTTGGATTTCAGAATAAAATGCATATTTTCAGAAAGGTTCTGCCTGACCTAAGTGGCTCACAAGTAAAACCATGAGAAGGCTTAAGCAGCAACTGCCACATGATGTCCTGGGTTTTATACATCTATTCAGGTGGATTGCCTGAAATGAACCATGACATCAGCTCATGAAGAAAGATTTTTAAGAAATTTACTATTGCAGAGGGCTAACTATTTTTTCTGCCCCCAACCTCCCCTACCTACTTGTAAGTTCTAGATTAAGATGTATTCATAATATATTTTAAGAAAATATTTGTTAAATCCACACATTAAAACCAAATAAATTAAAAGCTCGCAGTATATGTATTTCTCACTTGCTTTCTCCATGTAAAACAATGGATTGCATACTATATACGCTGGGGGGAGAGTGGGTTCCCTAAAACATAACACACTGGGAAGCTGTGGTCTAACATACCTTGCCAATTTTGCCTGAAGCTGTTTCCATCAACAACAAAGAAAAGGAGCTATCATTGATTTCAACGGATGCTGGCTCAGATGCAAAGACAGGGACTGGTTTTGATCACCCAGGGTTTTTTTTATTGTTGCTCATCTCTGCATTTCCTGATTTTGCTGAAATAAAGAACAGCTGTTCTCACAAGCTTACCAATTCAAAGCTGTGAAGACAAAAGCTGCATCCAAATTTCCTTTTTCTTTAATAGCATAGTATAGATCTTATTTTTCTCTCCATCGAATAAGATAAGTCCAAAAAAAGGGAGAGAGGGGGGCCAGTCTTATGATTCTGCTAGTTTGGGGAAAATTAATCTCCCTGCATATGTGTCTCCAGACACACTGACAGAATTTCTTGCTCCCCAGAAGAACAGATACTGTGGTGAGATAGTTCATACCCCGAGGACCATTCCCCAAAATTGCTCTAGAGTAATCACAGCGACAAGCCTGAGACAACTTCAGCAGAGCTGGCATTTTTTCTGGATGAAAAGATCCACGTGTATTCTTCGCCACACATGACCCTTGCACTGTGTTACAATACACATACAGGTCAGTTCGCAGGCACAGTACAACTGATGTGAATATCCTCTGTGGACATGTTCCGGTTTTCTGGATATTCAACACTCCAAACAAATATCCCAGACCCTTTTTTTTCCTGCCTCAACAAAACCATTGGCAAAATAAGTGGATACAACTAGAAAAACATGAACAACAGAGTAAGGTGTAAGCTAAGCATGACCCCTCACCACTACATAGGTTAGCATGTGCTATAAAACCTGTCCAGAAAGTTGGTCAAGTCTTTTGCTACGGCAACCACATCACTGGGACAGCCCTACATGCTACATTGCCCTGGAAACATACAGTAGCTACCCCAGTATTCGAACAGCTTGAATCAGACAAGGGCAAACACTGCACACACACACAGCTGCCATTTTTTCAAGTGAAACGCATCACTTTTGACTGTGCAACTGAAGAGTGTGCAGTGTATCTGCAGCCTCTGTACTCTCCAGTTAGCATGTCATCATACTATAGCCACTGCCATGACAAAAGTTACCGCATATCCTTAAAGTGGGATATAGTCTGCAGCTGAGGAACAGGAACTCCACATTTGATCCTTGCTCCCTTTGTAAACTGGAGAAAAGAAATTAGGCATTGTGCCTCAGTGCCTGTTGCTCAAGGGTTGGGATGCTGTGCTTTTCAAACCAAAAGGACAAAGATTGCCAGCTGCATGTAGGTAGGGGCAGACAATTAGCGCACTACACATGCACAATCGTGGCTAGAAAGAGGTTTGTCTTTCTGACACAGCAGCAAACAAGGAAGCATGACTTCCAGGTCCAGCACTTTTTTCTTCCCTTCCCTGCTGCCAGACAGTGAAATGAGGCAAGGATGACAGCCATCAGATAAGTTGCTACTTACCTGCAAGTCAAGTGCCACACACAACTAGTTGGCAGCACAATTTCCCACACACATTAAGGGCCCATTCATAATCCCAAATAATAATTTACCTCACAAGAGTTTGCTCATTATGTGCTTTGCCTGGCCCTTGTGCTCTTGTAAAACCTTCGAGTAGGTAGGCATGAAATAATCTCCTGCTGTCTGTAGCACTGGCCTTTTTTTCTTTTCATGTGACTGCAAACAGAAACTCCTTATTCAAAAAGGAAAAGGTTATTAAACTCAGCAGAGTTATTTTTAAAAAGATAGAAATGAACTGTGACTGCAATCTTAAGTGTGAGTCTTGCCTTGAAAGCTGTTCAAAGCACAAAAGGCAAGCAGAAAGCACAGATTCAAGTCAGACCTGGCCATTTTCATGTACAGTCACCATTAAGCTGACAAGACAGTAATCTGCTACCTCATTTTGTTATGAATGGTCCTTTAATTTGGGGTTATTATTATTTTTATTAAAGCTTCCCTTAAAATGTATGCTTTCCTGAAATAAGTCTCCCGTTTTTCCAAACAAGGCACACAACTCAAAAAAGCATTTAACACGTTGCTTCTACTTTACATCAGTGAGTTGCCTCACTGGTGTCAGGTTGACTCACGTGAGTAACAGGAAGGTGGGTGAGTCTAAGCAGCACTGGAGCCCTATCTGATTAAATCTTCCTCTCCATAGCAGCACACCTGTAAAACAGCATCACAGTTACAGCATGAAAAGTCAGCAGCTAGTAAGACAATGAATCAACACCACAAACCTCCAAAGACTAAGTTTTCATTTAACTGCTGGTTTTAAATAGACTGATGAATGATGGTTAAAAACTGGCACTGGCATTCTTTCTCACGATCTCGTGCATGTAATGGCTGGACAGCCCAGCTACAATATTCCTTTTACACACAAAGGCTATTAAGTGCAGTCCAAACCTGAACTACTAATGCTATTCTCTATGCTAACATTTGTTTGGTGCATAAATTGCCACACCAATCTCCCGGCTACTGTGATGACAGTACAACGCCTTGAAACAACAGAGTCCCAGGCTGGTCAGAATGATTATTAGCACCAGTCACACTCAATTGAAAATAAAACATATAAACTGTATTGAACTATTTTATTGGTGACCATCAAGAAATGAAATGAGCTAATTACTATTTCCTTTCTTTTCCCAGTGATCTGCAATCCCTGGATGAATGCTGTGTAAACCAGAAAGGTTTTTGTGGCCATCCTTTAGTAATTGACCTTTAGCTCTCCCCATTTCATTTGCCCTGAGTGTTAATTGACTTTGAAAAAGCAGTATATTATCCTTTTAGAAAAAAAAATCTGTGCCCGCCAACATCTTACAGCATCAAAGCCCTGTTAAATCATAGTGCAGTACAGCTGGAAATGAGTCTCCAGAAGAAATGGAAAGGGGGTGGGGGAAGGAAGCAGATCCATCATTGAAAGGGTTGCACTGCCATCTAGAGAGAATTTGCACCAGCCAATTTTCTGAAAGGGGCAATAAGGTTATTCGTCAAAATATTTCCACCCTGACTTTTTCCAGAGTGTGTGGGGGGAGGGGCGGGGGGTGAAAGTCGGGGTTCCATTCAGGTTCACTGCATCTATACATTTTTAAAATAACTTTGTAGTAATTTGTACTAAAAAAATAGCATATCCTGAAATCTAACCTACCATAAATCCTATGGAAATGATGGGAGATATATTTAAAGGCTCACTTATAGGCTCTCCTACAACAAGGTATGATATCTGCACAGTTTTGTTTCCAAGAAGCTCCTTTGAAGAGGTAGGTGCTGTATCTTTGCAGAAGGGTGCTTCAGTCACAAACAATTTACATTTTGACAGACATGCTGTGCTCCCAGCAGCTGCCTTTATGATATTGCTTGTCAGTTAGAAAGAAAGAATGTCCTGTTTCAGTCTATGACTTCTCTCTCTTTCAGAAATATAAAATTGTCTTTTCCCAAGTGTTTTATATGCAGCAGCCTCACAGAGATCAAGTCAGACACAAAGCAGGAGGTACCCATGAAATGTGTTACCAGTATCAGACTACTTTAATCTGACTAATTTAATTTACTCTGCCTCTGTCCAAAGAGCAACCGAAGTCCATTTAGTGTATGTGATGGGTCAGCTGCTATGAAAACTGGAGGTACATTCCTCACCATCAGCACCTAATTCAGTTACATTCTCAAGACAGCCGATGCATGGGTACGTGGCTAACTGTATCTGAAACAAAAGAAATTCATTTGTAGCTTAAGGTACAGTCAGCAAGTAAAGAAACCGTGTCACTAATGCACCTCAAAAGGGAGAGTTCATTATTGCTGTCTCACAGAAGCACTCGCTGTGAGTTGTGGTCCTCTTGGTCTCCATCACTGTTATTTACTTGGTAGTTGAAGAGCAGTGTGGGACTTGTAACAGTTAATGGGAACTCACAGGTTCCTCTGTCTTCTGACTCCCTGAAGATTTCAAAACCAAAACAAGCTTGAGGACTAAGGACTCCCAGTATGAATCTATTTGTAACTATTAAAATACTATCTGGATGTTTTTCATACCACACTGCAATTTTTATTTGACTCCTTTGTGAAATCCTATTGGGTTAAAATAACTCAAAATCAAGAAAATTAGTAAACTTGTTTGTGGCTGTCTCCTTTAGCTAGCCAGGGAGGTGCTCTGTGAAAGGGCAAGGTATTTCCCTGCTGTGGCAGCAGTGGTGAATTAGTACTACCCAGAAGAACACAGTAGTTACCCTCTGGCTAAGGATATGTAAAACAGGATGCATTATACAAATATGAAGGGCAATATCTGAATTATTTATACCCTTCATTTCTGACTGGAATGACAGATCAAAACAGAGTTATCAAGGAAATTAAGCCCAGAAAAAAATTCTTCATTTTCATTGATATACACTGAAATCAGAAACATTTGATTCACACTGCCCTGCACTCCTTGACATTAATCCTGACTGGGTGTTAAAACAGACCACTCTGAACACTCATTTGACATGGGCATGGGTCGCTACTCAGGGAGAATCAAGTCTACAGAATCTGTCGTGCAAACGACAGGATTCACTAAGACAAGAACTGGACTCAGCAAGGTAACTGGTCATCTTCTTATTTCTATTAATAGTAATACTGAAAATTTCAGGGTGAAAGAACATAGTAGCTTTGAGTGATGAGATTATGAGGACAGAGAATCCACCACTTCAATGGAGTATTAGGAAACACAGAATAAAAAAAGAATTAAAAGGATGACTGACTAGATACATCGCCCAGTCCAGATGTGTTGCAAAATGAGGGGGCATTGTTTCCATTCATTACTGTCAATGGACTTGCCAGGAGAAAAAACCCTGTTGCACCTGTAATACCTAATTTGCTCTTTTTGCTGACAAATGCAATTAAGCTGTGCAATTCAGGAACAGAACAGTAGGCATGAGAATAGTTACCGTGAAAGGACAAAGATTTAAACATGGCTAGACTGGACACTTTGCTGTTATCCCACTACTTATCTTGTCCACAGACCTTGAAGACAGACCTGAAATAATGACAAAGAGCTCATCTTATAACAATTAAGTGTTAAAACTGAATCAGGTAAATGTCAAAAGCCAGACAGCTGTAGACATAGGACTGCTTCTGATGAAGCAGAAACATAGGCTTTCTTCTTCTTTTTCTAAAAGCAAATAAATTCAGTCAATAATGCTTGCAACATGTAGATCAGCCCTTCATCCACTCTATTTTACCCCAGAAGTCGTTTTAGGTGTTATTGCCAACAGATAGTCCTGTTAATGTCAGGCACAAGTACATGAACTAGAAATAGAAGGGAAGATAACATTCATATTGTGAAAATGAAAGGATAGCATCTCTTTTGTGTCTGGAATTTATTGTGGAGTCAAAGGGCACTGAAGAAATTCCATTTGATTTGTACATGCCACTGGATATAATAGGATGGGCTTCATGAAGTTATGAATCTCAGCTTTTTTTGAAGGCTCGCTTAAAATGTATTATTTTTCAAGGGATATAAATAAAACTCCTTTAAAGCCACTTACTTACAGTGTGACTATAATCAATTTACTTCACATCTTGATGCTTCCCTCCTCTCGCTTCCAGACTTGGCTTTTTTTATTGAAACTCTATACTTCTAAGGGTTGACTGCCCCTCACTTTTTTTTTTGGTGAAATGACTGGTGCAATGAGACCAAGCACCCACACTAAAGGTAACTGTCATGTCAAGGTTCAGTCCATGTTCAAAATGGGATTCCCTAGAACACACTCATCCATACTAGCTGGTTTTGTGCACTTTAGCAAAAAGGCAGGGACACGTAGATCTCCCTCCTCCTTTCATAAACTTTCCTCATAGGTCCACTGACTAAAGGATCTCGTTCCAAATGGAGGTTCAAGTGTAGGTTTCTTGTTAAATAATAAGAAAACATGACAGATGCTATGCTGCAACATAATATTTTATAACTATTATATGTTTGGTTTTATATAAATTGTAAATATTTTGGCAAATAGGTTGGATCTGCTCTGGAGAATGCAAAGCCCGCAGTTTGATGTTGTTTGTCCAGTTTCTTCAGAGACCAATACCAAGGGATTAAAACATTTGGAGTTAACAATTGCCCTTCTTGCACAAGTGTCAGTGATTTGCCTTCTTGGTATAGAGTATCTTGAGTTTGATCCTGAAGATCATCATGCTTGCATGCAACCATGATACTTGATACCAAAGTCACAAAATCACATTCAGGGATAGCAAATACCATTATGTCAGGGTACTCATGTGATTCATCACTTCAGCAGCCTGAGGCAGGTGTTAATCAAACATAAATCACCATAGCACTATTGAGACTAGTCAAGCTTCACCAATTTTCACCCACTAAAAACCTGTCCTGTCATATAATGATATACAGAAGAGCCTCATAACATGAGACAAGTGTGAGCAAAGAGGCAGTAGATACAAATGCTTCAGAGCTCTCCCGTTCTTTATGAATAACCTCTAGGGATCATCTCTCTGACTTTTTTTGGCTTTTTAAAGGAGCTTACACAACTTCTTGGTCAGCGTGTTTCAGGCTTGACTGGAAGCAGTTTTTGGCTTCTAATGAAGAATGCTCTAAGATGTTTTGCAAATTGTTGCATGCTCACTTTAGTGCCTGTGATATAAGAGACAAGCAGCTCGAGTGGATAAAAATTAGCTAGTATACTGGAGCCAAAGGTACTTATAGCATGAAGCAGTTCCAAGCGGAAGGAGTTGAATTGTGGAATACTGTAACATTAGTATTGATTTTGTTTACTTTCTAAACCTGAAAAGAGGAAAATGCAGTAAAAAGTGATGAAATGTGCTGCTGATGTGAATAGAGTGAATCAGCAAACACACAATAGGGAAGCAATAAAATTCACAGGGACTTGGCTTGCCTAGAATCATGGGCAGATAAGTGGCTTCTGCAATTCAATTTAGAAAAAGGTAAGATAATGAATCTACGGACAAAATAACAAGAAAAGGGAACTCTATCTTCAATGGACAGAGGTGACTGCATTTTAACATTCTAGAGTAAAAAGTGGTATGCTATAAACCTAGGTTTTTCTAATAGAGCTGCCTTTCTGCCAGTCCTTTCCCCCCCCCTCCCTCTCCTAGGTAGTTGTTTCTTTCTGGTAAAAGGCACTGGCCAGAAAAGTGAGTTGACAATAATGTGTGAAAATGATTCAACTTTTGGCCAATTGGCTCCTTTTTATATAAAAAAGAACAAGAAATAATACTTAAGAACATTGAAATTAAAGGAGATTATTCTAATGCTGGGATAGATTAGGTATTATGAAAGTGACATTTATAATCGCTGATTAATAAAATGAAACAGAATTGGGAAAGTAGGATGTGAAGAAGATGACAAGAAGAAATATACAAAATACTTATTTAGTAAGCTTGAGAAACAGGGTATACATTTGGGAAGCGGTGAGGAAGATTAACCACATCACTCTTACCAGCTTTACGGAAGCACAAATCCCTGGATATTGTTGTGAAACCCATAAACATACTGTTAAGAGGAAAAAGGAAAAATAAAAACCAAACCATAACATCTGAGACAGGATTTACTAAGGAACACAAAATCCCAGAGCTGTCAGGATTATTCCTGTAACTTTTGTACTACTGAGAGCTCCCAAGCACCGGTAACACCACTTCAAGCCCAAACCTGTGCAATGCCAGTAATAGGAAGAAGCCATTACTGATGAATATTTTACTCATTGGTAGTAGAGTTTTAGCTGCCAGAAGACTGATTTCCACTCAATTTAGCTTCCTGGTTTTGGGTGAAGAACTGTTCAAAGGAGATGATAGGGAAGATGGGGAAACAGAAGTAAGAAAATGTCACTAGGCCAAGGAAATAGAGAGTTAGCATGTTCCTTTCCTTCACAGTATCCCCTTGGGAGAAAAGCTTACCTGCCCCATCCAACTTAAATTGGGATCCCACTCCAAGCTTGACAGGGAAGTTTTGAGTCCTCCTCTCCCACTCTGCAGGAAGCCATCCTAAATGCCTTATTGCCCAGTAATCTCTGATGAATTTCTGGTGGCCTTTTCTGTGGGAACGTTTCCACTTTGCACATAATACCTGACTATTTGTCAGGGCAGAGACAAGTATTTTGTCTGTATCATTACACAGCTCAGAAGAAAAACAGTCGTTTCCATCCCAGTATATTGCAGCAGGCACTTCACAAGACTGAGATAAAAGCAAAAAAATGTAAGTCTGCCTCCTTATTCTTTCCCTCTTCCATTCAACTCAAATATTAAAAAGGCTGAAAAACTTCCTGGAATTCTCCAACAGCAAGAGAACCGACATTCCTATGGTCAACATACCTGGTCTCTACGCCACACAAACAGCTACAGCAGACAGCATCCAGAAACATCTAAGAAGTATCTGAGCAGGTTTCTTCTCTCATACATGCTCTTGTCACTGGAAGAGGCAGCATACAAAACCAGATGCTACAAGCTCTACAATGCAATGAAACCAACTTGTAATAAATTACTACCAACAAATTACTCCAGTAATGTTCTAGACAGGGAAATATTTGGAAAAGAAAGAGCTAATGAAGGCTTAAGTCTGTTCTGCAGTTATTTAGGGAATATTTTGTCCTTCAGTGACTCATTGGTCAAATATACACAACTTTGCATGTAAATGCAAACTCTGTTTTAACTTCCAACAGTGCAAAGTTTATCTGGACCAAAGAGACTGTACAAGGTATTTCCGTTATTAGCAGTAATGGTTTGTTGTTTTGCTTTCCCAAACAATTACAGTCAAACTGATCCTACAGTCCATGATGTTCTTGTAAAGACCTTCAGTATCACCTGACTGGCCATGAACCTGATCCAAACAGTGAAGCTTGGCCGGCAATGCTACTGAGAGAACAGGAAGAAGAAAATCCCACTCATTGGTAAACACTGTGCTTACAGCCAAATTGTTCAAATCAGAATGACTACTCATAAAGTAGTTATAATAATAATAATGATAATAAGTGAGAAAAGAGAGAGGAAAGTTCACAGGGCAGGAAAGTATTATCCTGCAGACAAGACACAAGCTCAGTTTCAAAGTGGCTCTCTTGTCCTTAGAAAAGCCACCCACTTGTCAACTAGTGCCTAACAAGAAAAGCCTCATTTAGCCACCTTCAGTTTAAAGATATTTGTTTTGACATGCAAAATCAAATCACAGCAGCAGACAATCAAAGGAACAGGAGAAAAAACACCAGCTAATCTAATTCCATGGTTTTCATTGTGACAGTTAAATAGGTTACCATCTTTTATGCTCCTTTTAACATGTTTGATCTACATCTAGGACATTCCAATCCTCTCATTTAATCTATCATGACAGCATCAAAACAGGTATTACACTCCTATGTTAAAGAGGCCAAGTGTGAAAAATACCCCAAGACGCACGCTTCAGGTGGCATGTAGAAGTTTCACATGTTGTAAAATATTTCTGCTGAAGAATTATGCAAATGACTTTTGTTTTGCACAGCCACAAGGATTAATAGGTAGGCATTATACACACACAGAGAGTATCATAATTTATTTTTTTAATATTTTGTGGATAATTACACTACTGATCGAGGCTGCCTGAAATCAATGTAAGCTCAAAAGCAACCCTGTCAATCTGACAGCTGGACATTTCTTCAAACCTGAGAAAGAATCCCTAGGCCAAGTCAACTTTTGGAACTGCGTAAAGGCATGTTCCTGTAGGATGCAACACAGTGGCAGTGCTTAAAGGAGGGAACCTGATCAGTATTTAATAGACTGCCAACTGCAAGAGAGAACTCCAGCACATTTGCAAATGTGCCTGTAGCTAATGAGTGCATGTGCAGCTCAGAAGGGTTACAGATCTTCACATAAAACCCTGACCTAAAGCTAACATTCAATTTGAAATCAAATTACGGGGAGGGGGGGATATTGTGTAAATAATTCATAAGAATTTTAATTGACATTTCTTTTCTGTGGCAACAAGCCTATTAGCATTTTGGGTGATTACCTGTTTTTTAATTGCTCTTTGGGTTATGGTTGTGCATTATATAAACTACACAGTCCTGATACGCTAGCACAATCTAATGACTAATTCTGCAATTGTACTCACAGTGACATAAGCAATCTGACTTTCTTCAGTGGAATTATACTAGCAAAGGCAACTTACCAGTGAGAATGTATCGCACCATACCTTTATTCTGAGCCAAATTACGCCAACATTTTATGCACTCTGAAGTCCAGCTGGTTTCCACACCACTAATTACAGGGTTAGATATTATTTAATTCAAGAGCAGCTGATCTCAGTACTTTTTCAGATAGAACTGGTGTCACAGCAAGAGTGAAGGAACAGTATAGCATAGTACATTTACACATATTCTCACCCACCCCAACTCCTTATAACAGTACTTTACTAGTATTATTAAGCCTATTCTCAAGCATCATCCTGTGGAGATATTATAACCTACCAATCTCTCTTTCTTAGCCTGTGTTTAGGTTTTTTTCGATTTTAGAAAACACAGCGGTGGTAACTCAATTCTATCTAAGGATTCAACGTCAAAGCAGCTTGGGGAGAGGGAAAGCGTCACAAGCAGTAAAACCTTGGCCTTTGGATCGGATCCTATCAGTTCATCAGGTAAGTCTATTAGCTAGCCACTGGTGTTGACCATCTCATTTCAGGAGAAGCATGTCTGTGTAAATAAAGTTATACTCAGAGCATATCCTTAATGCACATCACCTTCATCTCCATTATAAATTCGTGTCTAGACACAACAGGAAGCAATACTGGAAAAAGGTTTAAGGTGGGGTTTTTTGGGTGTTTGGTTTTGGTTTGAGATTTTTTTTGTGGAGGATGGTTTGGTTTTGGGGTTTTTTTTTCAAATGCAATCATGTGTGTTGACAGATTTCAAGCTCCTTCTGGAAACCTCTGCCAATGCTCTAGCACATTCCCTTCCGCTGCTCTGCACAAGTCTGCACTGGGAAAAGCTGGTGAAAATGACAGCCCAGGAGATATTGGGTAATTATTCTGCGCAGTCATAGCTTCCAGAATCCCTTGAGTTCCCAAACACTCTCTCTTGTCAGGAAAAGTCATACCCCTAAAAAGACAAGGTCTATGCTGCTGTATTGGAAGATGTTCTTGTATGCACCAAAAGAAACAGCATAAGAAGCATTTATGGGAACACATAAATAATAAACAAAGCAAAAATAAAATGACCTGTGGAAGCTTAGAGTGAAGAATTGTCTTTCTCTGAGGACTCATAGCTTGGTGGATACGATGAGTCAGAAAAGACATTTATTTTTTGGCAAAATAATATCAACTGGTATTGATGCAGCGCTCTGTATCCAAAGTGATTCAAGTAACCTGACCAGTTCTACCTGTAGATTTATACACAGTGCCCCAATCTGTTATCTACAGGTAACTAAATCTGTGAGCAGCTCTAATTGCTAACAGGAAAACTCACATGCCTCAAGTTGGGCATGTGCTTAAATGTTGTCAAGAGTTGGGCCTAAATTACAAATTACATTCCTTATGCCTCTGTGATCGAGCATGGCAGCTGTTTTAGCTTCATGCATCAACACACCACAACTACTGAGGCAAGAGAGCGCCTGACCTCATGATACTACAGGGAGAATTGCAGGTAGAGTGATTAAAATTACTCAGACGGAATGAGTCTTAAAATATAAACCCTATAAATTATATAGTCCTGTTAATGCCACAGGGACAGACTATACGGCAACTTCCATACACCTTCCCTCATTTTCACACCACCACTTGTTCAGAAATAAAGTTCAAACCCTGACGTCACACAGAAGAGAAAGCAAAGGGGCAAACTTCCCACCAGAGCCTTGGTAAAGAAGGGAGAAAAGGAAAACCATTGGAAAAAGCATTGGGAAAAGCATTGGGAAAAGCATTTCTTTTAGCAACAGTATTAATTGTAGTAAAAGTGTAATTTTCTAAGCCTACCACCTCTAGACTAAAGGAAAGTACGGGACTGCCATCTGCTGGCACTGCCTTATAATGAAAGATGGCAGCAGAATACTTTTTTGGAAGTTCCTGGCCAAAATAACAGCACTGGCTTGAACCGCCAAGGCACGCCCTGCCTACAGCAACTGCATCAAACGCATCAGGAAATACAGAGATTATGATGTTTTCAGAGACGTACTGCAAGATGTAACAGGGACCAACACAATCTTATACAGAAAACCAAAAGCAAAGGGAAATTGCAGAAACACAGCAAATGTCTGCTTACATCTGCAGACCTGGAAGCAGGTTCTAGTCCAGCCAGTATACCAATTCAACACAAGATGAAACTCCAGCAACACAGAACAGCATTAATCAGCCTGAAGACTATTTTTGCCTTGTTTGTACATCTTTTGGTGCACACTTGTGCCGTGTAATCTCATGCCACACATCTCCACAGAAGTGAAGCCTTCCACTCTGATTTTTCCTGAAACTAAGGGTAACATCTCAGGAGTGTCAGCTTAAAGTTACTGTAAATTCATAAGGGTTTTTTGAATCAAAAAAGTTTCATACCAAGAAAATCAATACTGCATACATTTTATTGTAATATTCCCTAGGGTCTTCCCTTAACGATAAAACCATTTATGGCTAAAATTAAGTTGCCCAATTGTTCCATTACTTCCTCTTTCTCATTATGCTCTAAAACATCCATTCAGCATTTTTTTCCCCTCTACTAATGTATCAGAAACTCATCTGCTCAACGAGATTTACTGCTTGCTTTTTTTCCTGTGTTCACAAGAGATTGTTGTGCATTTTGCAGTAGGTCTTTATTATCTAGTAATGATGGCTTGCAAATTAAATTAGTTTTTAATGGCACAGTTAAATTCTAATTTATGTTTTGGAGCTTTGTTTAATTAATTTAGTTGTAATGTAATCGCTTTCTCGCTATTATCTCACATTACATAGGAAGAACAAAGGACTAGTGACTCCGCTCCTCATATTCAGTTGTTTTGGTTTTATTAAATCTCGTTACTAATTGCATTTCCCTGAGAAACTTTTTAAACTACCGTAGGCTTATCTGAAGGGAGGGGGCAGGTGGCAAACTCTGGTTGCTCGGGATCCAGAGCCTTGAAAGGGTCGAACAGAACACTTAGTGCAGCTCACTGACTGTACGCACTGCTCCTGGACGCATCCTCTTCAGAGGCATGACCAGTTGCTGCCCTACAGATTTTTGGTGAAAGCTGTGTGCGAGAACAGGGCAGTAAAGAAAAAGTAACAGCTCCGTATATTGACTTTTTCAGCTGCAAAGGTCTGGCCTCAAACCAGTCTGTTACTAACAACCTTCATAAGAGCAATTTTGGAGGACTGAAATGAGCCTTAAGGAGGGATTGTACCTCCAGGTCTGCCTCAGAGTGATTTTTCTCCCCTGTATTCCCATTAGATCACGTTCCACCCCTTAAATCTTTGCTTTTGCGACAACAGTTTCTCACAGGCATGCCACCTGCTAAAAGCAGGATGTTAAAAGGAAAGTATACAATATATATCTGGTAAGAAATAGATCCTATATATCCAACATATTAGTTTTGAATCAATAAGTTTGATTTTGTCCACAAAGCTTCATGAACTAGTTAACCTCGCAAACAATCACATGTATTCTTAAAGGTCTTCCTTGCTGCCTTTACTTGTCTAAATAAATAATGTTAACTTGTTTTAGTTTAGTAGTATAAAACAACACACACAAGTCTATGCAAAACCAAAAACTTTGTCTTCTCTCATCTGTGTGTCGCGGCACTGTAAGCTGTTCAGGCCCGAAGAGCAAACATGTTCCAGATGCTAGAAGAGATCACGGACAAAAGCTTTAGAGGTCTGTTTCCTGCTAAGGTGACAACTCCCTGAATAGCCAATGCAGATCCCTACAAAGCTGCTACTCCACTTTCTAGCCTGTAAGATGGTAACAGCAGCTTTAACTAGAAATAAGGAAAATAAAAGAAAAGAATAAGAAAAAGAGAGTAGAAACTTTCTGGATAGACATTTTGGTACAGTTTCAATTTCAGCTCCAATGTCTTCTGACACACCATTCCTAGAAGTGACCCAGGAGAGCCTATCAAACGGAATTTACCCTCTGCAGTCTGCAACTCATAAACCAATAAAAGCTGTTTCTGGATGTTAACAGCATAAGAGTAGGCGCTGAAATTAATTACAGGCCTATATTCAGTCCAGGGACAGCTGCATTATACAGGTGTACTGTTTTCTGATAATACAAACCTTCAGAGAATGGCTTTTGTGGTTTATTATGATAGGTGTAAATTCAGTTTTGCATGACCTTGCACGTTAAACGTGATTAATATGGCACCCAAAAAGAAAGTAATTTTTAGTACTGAGATGCAGTATAGAAAAAACTTAAGGGTTTTATCCTACTCTTGAATAATTACTACCAAAGCTGTTCCTCATGGGAAGAATTTGCCTTTTTTTTAACTACATACCATATCTCTAAAAACCTATAGATCCCTATGTCACTGTTTGCCTTTAATGGCACTAGCAATAGATTAATAATTGTCCATAAACATTTAGTGACATTATTTTTAAACTTAAAATTCTCTCAGAAGCAAAAGAATATGAAACACTGCTAAGAACATATTTTTTAATTAAAGTTTCATAAGGGTAAAATACCTTTTCCTCAATGTATTCTTAACATCCAGAAGACAACATCCATTTAGTTGCTTTTGATACCTCTGGTTACATCTAATAGGCACTCATTTTCCAGTTCTAAACTGGTCTGAAAGTTTTTCACAATTAACAAAACTATCCAACAAGATGAATCTTCTGAAAATGAGAATTTCTTTCTGCACAGAAGTTATAATTTATTCAAGCCCAAAATATTCCTCACCTGTTTGCTGCTGAATAAAAGATTGCCTGCTACAAGACAGTCATATAATCAGTATGACAGACCACTACAGATTTCAATTACTGGATCATGATCAGTGCCTAGAATAAAGAGGGAAATTTTGTAGAAGAAATCCATAGGAAATAAACTGGACTGACAACTGACTAGAATTCAGTTTTGCTGAAGTGATACTGAAATAGGGAGAAGTAGCAGTACATTGATTAAGTTTCAAACTGCTGCATTACTAATACTGTCTCATGAACCTGTATGCTCTGTTATCACCATGGCAACATGATCATCAGAGCAATCCAGAGAGCATGCAACACTACAGACTGTTCATTTACATTTGTGATAGACGCTGAAAAGACTTAGGATTTAATAAGCCCAAATTCCCTCTAGTGCACAGAGGAAAATGAAGCCCAGAACCATAATTGAAGTTCATACATAACAGTTATAGGAAAGCAAAGTGGAAGATATTCTCAGTATTTTAAATACATAGGTTTATCCTAGATTTTATAGTAAAAATTTCCACCCTCCAAAATTCTTATGACCCATTATTACTAGAAAAAGTACACTGCTAATCTCTCATGCTGTATCCAAACAGAAATGCTATTATTTTCATGTTAGTCACATCTATTCTGCAGCTAAAGTAGTCTTCAGATTCTGGACTTTAATCTTCACCTTTAAAATCTGAGTAGTTTGCTCAAAAATTCAGATTTCACTTCATACCAGACTTCAAATACTCCCTAATCTCTGGATATTTATATCTCAGTTATCATGATGCATACATAATAAAAGGCTACAAAGATCTTTAAAAGATCAAAATGTACGTCACCACGCTCATAACTCTGAGCGAAGTATAACACAGGTTTGCATCAATCCCCTGGTCACTACCTGCATTTTCTCTCCTAGCTTGAACAGAGCTGCAACAATCACCCTTTAGTGAAAGGAGGACACTCAGACGGTCATCCAGTTTACAGCATGGTTCCACATAGAGGTGCACCAGCACAAGCCACAGAGCTACAAATTAAAGTAGGAATAAGCAGCTAAGAAAAGGTATACAGGAATTACAGTATATAGTCTTCTTGGCATAGGCTATCAGACTTAGACATACAGTATTGTAATATGCAAAAAAACCTGTTATACTGGTGGCTCTTTAGGTTTGAGCAAGCAATATTTCACTCTGAATAATGATAGAGAAAGGATTCAGGCAGACACAAGTGAACTTATTTGCAAAACCACATTTTGGAAAAAAAAAACCAACCCTAAGGAATTTATTTACAATTATGATTAAACATGTTTTTTTCTAAAGAAAATCCAACCAGAGTAGGGCAGTGAGCTGGGATGAAGATGTTGACTGAATGACACAACTTCACAGGACATGATTATTTGAACACTACATTTTCACAGATCTTCCTGCAAATCATCTCTTTTGAGAGATTTATAATCACGGTACTGTAAAAGCTGTCTGTGGAGAAAACTTGAGAAAAAACAGTAAATAACTTTTTGAGATTTCAGAAAAATATATTTTAATAACATAAATTGTGTCTGCTAACCTAGACTTGTGTACTTTATGAAACGAAAATTACAGAGACTTCTCCATCAGCCACTACACATAATGCTAACTAAATGCCTGCGTTCAATTCACAGCAACAGGGACGAGGATGTCTGGCAAAATATGAAGTTCTCTGTTAGGGCAGGAGTGGAGCTCCACATGGGGAGGAGGAGAGGAGGATCATAAGAGAAAATGGTTTGCTCTGAGGTGTTTTATTTTTTTAATGGCAGTTATTCGCAACGCCTCATGAAACTGAAATACCACCATAAATCCCGGAGAAAGAGAGAGAAATTAAAAGGCATAGAAGCAAGTGAAGCAGTCAAGGGCACAAGACAAAGATATCAAATCAACTTCAGCACAACGTACATGGTATGTAAACAAAGATGGGCTTATATGGCATGTGTACATACATGGTAACACTGACAATTTAGCAGTTTATATATTAACTGGAATTCGAAGCCAGAGTAATCAGACATGCCAAGTTTATCAAATCCATCAAACTGAACCCAAGCAAACACTCAAAAATAATACAAGTAGTAAAACCAGATTAGGCAGTAGTAAGCAGCAAACACTTAAATGTAATTCAGAGCCATTACAATGTACTCTTGTCTACAGTCATCAGTTCTGAACAACGCGGAAAAGTAAAATGCCATCATTTTCCAAATGTATAATTACAGCAGTTGACAAAGCTAATTGCAAAAGAGTATCACCAGCTCCAGTTCCCTGCAAACTAGAAACTTCATGGATAAGAATGTAATTATTATAATTTGTCAAGTTCCTGTGCCATCAGCTGCACTACCAACACAACACGTGTTGCAGAATGCCTGCAGAAACAGACCTTGAACCCAACTACTACAGTAAGGGAGATGATTTCTAGTACAAGCTGAGAGTACATGTGACAAAAATATTTACTAGAGGAAATCCAGCATGTAAACATACAATCTGAAGAAACGAAATTCAAGTCAGCGCCAGACTGTACTTGTAATTTCTTTTTGAACCAGCATATTTCTTGGCTTTTATCAGAACATCATGAACAACACCTGTATTACTTCAACCAAAAGTCAGGGAAACATGAAAACAGAAAGCGATGCCATAAAATCAAATGCAAGATTGGCCACCTCACAGTTTTCTGGTTGGCCTAGAATGAATCAGAACCTTACGCCATAACTCTCGCTGCCATGACTCATGTTTACTGAAGTCTCCACTTCTTCCCACAAATGCTAAAATACAGGGAAAAAATCTACTTCCTTACTGAGATGCTCTAAGCACTAAATATTACATTTATACTACTATATGGTTTCAAATAACATTGAAGACTGTATCTAAGCCTCCCCATATAAGAAGAGATAAGAAATCACTGCCCTTTTATTCATTCACTTTCCCTGCTACAGCAAAACAGTGCCCCCTTTAAGAAAAGAGCCCAAAAAACATGCCATCAGATGCTCAAGGATTTTTAAAAAACTGAATTACCTCAGTAAAATCAAAAAATAATGAAGCATTTTTTATGATACTAATCTTGCAGAACACATTAACAACTTGTGTCAAGGGTCTGACGCAACTTAGTACCAAAAATGCATTAAACACAACTGCCTTTGACTAATAGATATTTTATGTTAAAGGATAACTTCTAATTCTGCCAGGTGCAACCAGGCTGGTAAAGGGGCAGGAGGGCAAATCCTATGAGGAGCGGCTGAGGGAGCTGGGGGTGTTTAGCCTGGAGAAGAGGAGGCTGAGGGGAGACCTTATCACCATCTACAACTACCTAAAGGGAGGTTGTAGAGCAGTGGGTGATGGTCTCTTCAGCCAGGTGACAGGAGATAGAAGAAGGGGAAATGGCATGAAGCTGTGCCAGGGCAGGTTTAGATTGGATATTAGAAAAAACCTTTTTTTAATGAAAGAGTTGTTGGGATGTGGAACAGGCTGCCCAGGGAGGGGGCTGAGTCACCGACCCTGTATGTGTTTTTAAAAAAGGGTAGATGAGGTACTTAGGGATATGGTTTAGCTTAGGACATGAATGGTTGGACTTCATGATCTTCAAAGTCTTTTCCAACCTTGTGATTCTGTGATTTTTCTAAGCAGAAGGCTGGTAAACAAAACAGTTTCTTGAACAAGTCATTACTAGACTGATAAGAAAAGAACAAAGTAGTGTATGGAAAAGGTGTAGTTTGCTGCCTGTACAATGTGTACAAATGACAGGGGATATCACAAAGCCTGTACCAGCTTGAAAGTGCCAAAGCAACAGGTTTCTCTACTTTATATTCACAGACAACACCAAAAAGGGCAGGAAGTCATCTTTGCTGTAAATGCAGCAGTATTTTTATTTCTATTTGCAGTAATTGTACATCTAGGACATTTATGCAGTACCCAGTCATTTCATACATATCATTCTATTTATTTTTGGTAGCTGTACTGTGCACACACGAGTGTATGCGATAAAATGCAAGATGAATCCATGTTTTCATTTCTAGAGGAAGGTTTCACATGAGAAGCACTGTTGTTATTAAACTGTTACGTGAGTGTTCTTGTGCTTTCCAAGTGGCAAAAATTCCTATATTTGCCATTTTCTACAAAGATATGATGTTTGTTCTTAATTCTCAGTAGGCAGGTATCTCACCAACTTCAATGGGAACTTTGACATAGGATCACTCACAGTGATGTCATTATGACTCTGTCCTGAGATGTCAATTATTTCCTCAAGAAATAGATTCAGACATAGCACAGAGAAGAAAAATCTGTTAGAAAAGAAATAACTTGCATATACAACACTAAAATGGACCACAGTAAGAACTGAGAAAATAACCTTTCAAGGCAGAATGATATGTATTTTTGAAATAAAAGATGACCAGTACAAGTTCACTCAATAATCATCTGATGTTTAAAGGAGGAAGTGTAGTCCCTCTAAAGAAATCCCCCCCCCCTTCTTTCCAAAGCTTAAAGTGTTCAGTAAGATCCATTTTAGGAGAACAATAAATTACAGCAATTTGAGGGCAAAATATGGACAGGAAGGAGAAAAGAGTAGTCGCTCCTTTCCTACTTTCCTTCCATTTTCTGATATAGTAGTTAGTACACACTTTGGAGTAGTAAAGGGGACTCAAAGCAGGGATCACTTATTCTGAGTGCTCACCTAAAGGGGAAAAAAAATAGGAGAAAAAAAAAAAGGACTTCCAGCTGAACACTCTAAAGGGCATTTACTAGCAACAATGATTTCAACTCTACCCCTTCAGGCTTCAGTGGAAAAAGGACCAAACAGCCCTGTAGTCACACTCTTCCTCTAGTATTGTTTCCCCTGCCTGCTTATGTCCCAAAATCCACATGGATCTCTATTTACTTGCACATTTTAAGTTGTAACAACTGTTTTATTTTGCCCTATACTACCAGTCTTCCCATAGAAATATTTACAAATGATAATTCAAAAGTTCTCAAGCAATACCCCATAAAATCTAACGTGTAACATCAGGTAACAATTTAAATACATGTTCTGTAATAGCTCCAAATTTTTATTTACACTACACATATTTTTCCCTACTGAGTTCTAATCCTCTAATGTTAATGTAAATTCAGACTTCTCATATAAGAAGTTGAAGGGTTTTCAAATATTTTACTAGTTCTTACATACTGATTTTAGTTTTTTCCACAATGTAACTATCCATTTAGAGTCTGGTCTGAATTTCAGGAGTCAGCAGGATGATTCTTGTTGATTTCAGCCATCATCTGAGCAAACCAAACCAAGGTAGCATTACTTAGAACCTGAAACACAAGTAGGGCATTGTCTAATGAAAATCATTTCTTCTGGTGGGTATTGAGCAGTGGGTGGTGAAGAATTTCAGTAGACACCAGTGATTACACTGCCATAAATACCCTATCATTAATCCTGTTCCTTCCTAATAGTAATTAACTAACTCTGACATCCTGCTTGTACTCAATTCTGTTCTACTTTACATTCCCTTCCTTAGGTTTTTATTGCATCCCTGCAATACGGCTTACTCCTATCTCCAAACCTTTCCTCTCCACTTGCTCCTTTCCTCTTTTCTTTCTTCAGAGTCACGAAGCTGAAATCTCAAAAGCAGCACAAAGTCTCACCTGACTATCAGTTTCTTAGTAAGGGTAACATGGACCATAGTTGACGTTAGTTACAGTACTTGTCTTGGGACAGTCAGAAGAGTTGTGCAAAAGGTACAGCACTCAGTTCTGTATAGAATACAGAATATTCTATAGAATATAGAATAGAGTCAGGCAAGAAAAAGTGCACTTTCCCATGAAGCTGATGTACACCAATAGCTTTGCAATGGCTTGTAAACCTCTAGTACTCACCAGTGCATACCTCATAAGCTGTGCCCAAATCGCTTGGACACTAGTGCTGAACCAGTATTTGTTCTTGCAAATAATTCATCTCCCCTACAGCCTGAGACATTATAAACTCTCCTGACGCTTCCGCCGCGTGCTGCCAGCAAAGAAGAGGTTGTATTGCCTTGGGTCCTTTAATGGGCAATCATTTCCTCACTTGCAAAACCAGTCCAAACACAAGGCGTAAATCTTTTGTCAGGGTTTGTGGACTTAACTGGGGAAAACCTATCATCTTCTCTGTGGAATGAATTACATGTAAAGCCACTGCAAATCTCCTCGGGGTTTTAGCAGCCTCAGGAATTTGCATTACACATCGCTGCCACAGGCACTTTCTCCTCTCCTCCGAGTGAAGAGCCCACCAGCTCAGTGCTTAACAGAAAGCTCTTGTAGGAGCAGCATCCCCCATTCACTAACACATGACATGGGTCTGCTCAGTCGCCTTCAGAGTTCCTCTGCTCCTTTCTCACAGCAACAGTGGGCCGATTCCCTCCTCAGTGCAGGGCAGTTACACTGGTATGTTAGCAGACAGTTTCACTGTGAGGTCTGTTAGGAAAGTGAGGAAGTGAGTGGGGTTTTAAACACAACAGTTAAAAAAAAA
Source organism: Gallinula chloropus (assembly GCF_964237585.1). Classification (NCBI taxonomy): domain Eukaryota; kingdom Metazoa; phylum Chordata; class Aves; order Gruiformes; family Rallidae; genus Gallinula; species Gallinula chloropus. The sequence continues at coordinate 52,657 of NW_028168824.1, forward strand.
AATAAAATCTACTTTCAGTAAGTGGAGCTGATGGAATACTATGTTTGGGAGTGAGTTAGGCTGAGAGCAGTGCTGGTCACACACTGATGTTCTAGCTGTTGCCAAGCAGTCAAGGACTTTTCAGTTGTTGATAGGTCACTGCTAGCGGGAAGGGAGGGGACACAGCCAGGACAGGTGACCCAAGCTGGCCAAAGGGGGTATTCCATACCAATGATGTCATGCTCAGCAAAAAAGAGGGGCAGGTGGGGGGAGGAGCAGGCAGCTCCAGGACACACATTTTTGGGGACCATCCAGTTTCAGTGCAGCTCTGAGCTGTGCGGCTGAGTTGTGCAGTTTGCTGAGACACTGCCTTGTGCACCACCAGTTTCATGTGTTTTGCTCTGAAGTCCTGTCATTATTATTATGTTTATCTTTCTGTTATGCCAGTAAACTATCCTTCTCCCAACCCACAAGGTTTTGGTTTCTTGGGTTTTGCTTCTCCCTCCCTTTCCCCCTCCCTGAATTCCCACCCCCCACACTCCCTCCTAACTAACAAGTGGCTGCGTGTTGCCCAGTTCTCAGCTGGGGCAAAACCACGACAGTCAATGAGAACACATTGTCCTTTTCAAAATCAAGTAAATGTGGTAAATGCTTTATTCCTTATGAGGTGAACAGAAAATGGAAACCAAAACAATAAAACAATAAAACAACAAACAAGTTCAAAGTATCAGGAAGGTGAAATGGGGATTCATAAAGAAATGAGACTTAACTACGGGGGCTCTATTCTTACAATAAAATAACTATCCTAAAGAGTATTTAGTAAACGAAAAGACTGAGAAAAAGAACAGGTGCTGTGGAGTGCCCGTGGGGGCTGGTGTTTGCCCCAGCTGCTGGTCCAGGCCCGGCTTCGATGGCTCCGGGGTCTCCCTAGTCTTGCCGGTGGTGTGGCCTCTTGGGGTCTGAAGCGTCGTCTGAGGACCCACTCGCTCTCCTCTTCGGGGGCCGCCGTGGTGAAGAGGTGGAACTCCTGCCGGGTGATGACTCCCTGCCCTGGGCAGCCATGGAGGAAGCTGCCACCTCCTGTCCCAACTCCTCCAAGGACTCCTCCTCTGCGCTGGTGTTGGAAGACGGAGTCACCACCGGCGAGGGGGCAGGAGTGGGCTGTGAGGAGGTGGTAGGAGTCTCCTGCGGTGAAGGAACAGGACTTCCCTCCGGTGATGATGTAGGAGTCCCCCCAGGGATGAGGGCAGGCACAGGGCTGGTGGCAGGGCTGTACTCCTGATCTTCAGCAGCCTCGTAGAATGGGAAGCCCATGTGCAGGAGCATCTGCTCCCTGCAGCTCTCTGCAGCGACCTCAATGAGTTCATTGACAAAGTTGGCTGTCCGGTCGTGCAGAAAGGGCTGCAGGGTACGGACCATGGACACCTCGTCCAGTCCTTGGCTGCACAGAACGAAGATGACGGTGTTCTTCAGAAGATCTGCGTCCCACCACTCAGCCCCAGATGGCAGATGCTGGTTCAGCCAGGGGAGCAGGGGCTCCAGTGTCTCCTCAGACTGGCGGAAATAGTCTGCCCAGTCCTCAGGTGTAAAGCCAGCCACATCTCTGCTGGGTGCCGGCTCCTCAATCTCCTGCTCTTCTTGGTCATCATGGTCCTCCAGTGGATCTGATGGTGGTGGCAGATCCAACTCCAAGAAATCGTCCTCAGACCGCAGGGAGAAGCGGACGGTGTTGACCTGCTGCCGGCACAGGGCGCACGATGATTTGTGTTTTGCCCACCGCAGGACGCAGCCCAGGCAGAACTTGTGGCCACAGGGTGTCACGTAAGCCATGTCACCTGGAGCACCCTGGCAGATGGGGCAGCTCCACTGTTCCTCCTCTGTTGCCATGTTGACTTGTTGCAGCGGGCTGGGGAGACCTGCACCGCAGAAGGGAGAGGGGCCACAGTCACTGGCTGTCCCGGGAAGGGGAGAGGAGGAAGCAGGTCCCTGGCCCCTGGCTCCAGAAGGACACCCTCCCAGCTCCCCAAGCCCCACAGCCCACCCCATGGCCACCCCATAGCCACGATTCCTCACACGGCTCACCTCCAATGCCAAAAGCACACCACACAGTGTCCAGCTGCCTCAGCCAGGCAGGGCTGGGGAAACACACCGCACGGCTCTTGAACGGGCACCAAAGCTGCCAATGGCAGACACCAAAACACCCAGAGAAGCCTGGCTCGAGCCTCCACACCTCGCAGGCACGCTCAGTGGGAGTCCAGGCACGAGCCAGACTGAGCCAGGCTCTGCCGGTGCCCCAAGAGAACCACCCAGCGACGTGACGTCACATCCCACTGCTTGCTGGCATCACAGTGGGCCTCCTGCTCCTGGCGATCTTGCACAGGGTGGCACTGGCCCCTGTGCGGATTGAAAATGTCATTTCCATGCTCCTGGAACTTGGAATATGGCAACACGTTTGATCAGAAGCACAAATAGTCCAGGGCTGACCTAGCTGAGGCCAGACAGATGAGAAGAAGCCATCAGCAATCTTTGCTGCCTAAGAAGCCACGTTGGGGGGAAACTCAAACAGAAGGCAGACTGTGCACTGGAAAAAGTCTTGGGTTTGGCATTTTTCCCTGCCTGAAGCTGATGCTCATACTGGGTTGGAAGGGACCTTTAAAGGTCCTCTAGTCCACCCACCCTGCAGGAAGCAGGGACATCTTGCCTAGATCAGGTTGCTCAGAGACCTTGAGTATCTCCTGGGACTGAGCCTTCACTACCTCCCTGGGCAACCTGATCCAGTGATGTAACACCCTCATTCTAAAGAACATTTTCCTAATTTCCAACTTGTATCTACCTTGTCCTGGTAGTGCCCACCACACTCCCTCCTAAAGAACAATCGTCTGCGTGGGGCTCAGCTCTCAGCTGGGGCAAAACCAAGACAGCACCTCTTAGTGATTTCTGGCCTGCTGCTGGCTTTCATGAGCACCACTGAGAAGCTGTACAAGCCTCTAAGGAGACAGGACCATGCAAGATAGTTAAGCTCTCCTGTACCTATCAGCCAAGACAATTCCTGCTCTGCTAAATGCATGGTAGGAGGCTGGAGGCGTGAAGGAAGGAGATGTTGCATGTTTCCTCTTCAAGCACAGCTCTGAGGGAACACAGTTTAGCGTTCACACTGAGATTGTCTCCTCGGGGTTTTAGCAGCCTCAGGAATTTGCATTACACATCGCTGCCACAGGCACTTTCTCCTCTCCTCCAAGACCGTGGCTGTGTCCAAGCCTAGAGAAGAGCCCACCAGCTCAGTGCTTAATAGAAAGCTCTTGTAGGAGCAGCACCCCCCATTCACTAACACATGACATGGGTCTGCTCAGTCGCCTTCAGAGTTCCTCTGCTCCTTTCTCACAGCAACAGTGGGCCGATTCCCTCCTCAGTGCAGGGCAGTTACACTGGTATGTTAGCAGACAGTTTCACTGTGAGGTCTGTTAGGAAAGTGAGGAAGTGAGTGGGGTTTAAAAAAAAAAAAAAAGAAAATGTACTTTCAGTAAGTGCTTGACAAAGCAGCTATCTGTGGTGCCAAAAGACAATGGACAGGAAATGGAAGGGAAATTTTTAAAATTATTAGTAGTGATCACAGAGATCTGTCAAACAAGCTAAGGGAAACTGATGTGCAGCACTGGGCCACTCACTATCAACGTGCCTCGAGGCTTAGTGGATATAAAACTGAAACACCAAGTGAAGTCGAGACTTGAAAAATCTAATTTCAGATATTCACAGAATCCTAGAAGAGTTCTGGTTGGAAGGACTCCAAAGCCTATCTAGTCCCAACCTCCTGTCACAGGCAGGGAGATCCTCCACTAGCCCAGGTTGCCCCAAAGCCCCATCCAACCTGGTCTTGAATACTGCCTGGGAGGAGACATCCATCCACAGCTTCTCTGGGCAGCCTGCGCCAGGGCCTCCCCTCACAGGGAGTTATTTCTGCCTCATATCTAATATAAATGCTCCCTCCTTCAGCTTAAGGCCGTTCTCCATTGTCCTCTCTACTACAGTCCCTCATAACCAGTCCCTCTCCAGCTTTCCTGTAGCCCCTTCAGGTACTGGAAGGCTACAATTCCCTTGCTTTATCACCATGGTGTTGAAATGAAGTATTAAAGGATTACCATATAAAGGTGGAGGAGGAGTCAAAATGCCTCTCCCTATCATTCTCTTTCCTACATTCCAAAAATGCAGAAGGAAGAAATTATTAAATGTGTAAATTGAAAACAAAGCTATGCAGACAATGCTAGCTGGGATTTTGTAAAACACAGGGGAAATAAAACAATTCCTAACCTAGAATCTAAATCGACCCTCACTAGAGTGTCTGGGAACATTTTTAAAGGGCCCTGAAGATAAAGCTTTTAGAACTGAGGATGTGCTGAGAAACTGCAGGTAGCACTAAACCCACTCACCCTGGCAAGATGCAAGGAGATGTGTGGTCCAGCATTTCCCAGTCTGTAGGAAGAGATCCTTGCAGGCAAGCATCTTGTTTACTGTGTGCCTGGTCTCATCAAGCCTGCATCTGATTATGAGGCATGTGGACAGGTCTTCACAGAAATTGGGGTAGAGAGGAGAGACTGCAGGACACGCTGGCCTGAAGAACAGCACAATGAAGGAATGTATGGAAGCATTCTTACATTACAGCATTGGGAATATAAAATCCAGAGCAATGTCGTAGCCTCTGCTGAAATGCCTGGTTATCAGAGGGAGGAGGAATTAGCTGTAAGGTGCTGCTGTACAGAGGAAAGTTTAAATTCAGGGACAAGGGGCTATTTTATTTTTGTTGAACACCCTCTGTCTTCATCAGGAGGAAGGAAAATTATTGGCAATGATGGATGAGATCGTTGTAGCACATACCAGCTGAGAAACAACCGGTGAACATGAAGAACATACTGCAAAGCCTGTTAGAACTGTTACATGGAGTAAGACTGTGATTAAAGGAAATTGGGCAGCAATGGTGGTGAGGATGTTAGTATGCAAAGGTGCCTTGGAGAGACCCAAAGAGGAATTAAAACAGTCCTGTTTAGGATCATAGACTCACAGAATCATTTTGGCTGGAAAAGATCTTTGAGGTCAAGAATGAAAACTCTGTGGGAGTGGATAAAATGTGAGCATACCTGCTGCCTGTGTGCCACACATCACTTGGGAAACAGGTGGAGATTTTTTCCCAGCTGTTGGGTACAGAGGGGAAGGAAAACTACAGCTGCTCATCCTGATGGCTTGTGGGACATAACACAGGCTCAAGCTGAACTTACCATTGGCCACAGGCTTGAACTTAATTGCTCCTGAAAACAGAGTGTCAAAGGCTTACACAGTTTTAGATTGCAAATTAATTAAAGGATTAGCAGGGCTTTATTTTTCTAGGTGGAAGCTATTAAAAATATGAATTTGCATAGATGATCAGCTGGTTTAATATAGCTAATTATTGCATTAATGCAGTCTTTGCTTAAGTAAAGTACTGCAAATAGAGCGCAATATACGGAGATGCCTTCAGTGAGCCAAAATTAAATGACATTAACTCAAAGTATGCACAAGACATAACTAAGGAGAACATAAACACCACAGATACCAACCAGCTGGGAAGAGGGGAAGTCTCCCTGGACACTATGCTTCTTGCAATGTGACAATCTTAATAGCTGGGAGCATTCCAGCTATTCCAGCTGGAAAAGCCAGCTCAGCGTACCTTGGTGTTGTGTACTTGGCTTTCTTAAAACTTAGTTACTTTGGAGTTTTGAAAAAAAATCCCAAATTACAAGCCTTATCACTCCCTGGAGATATGCTTTTTGAATAGGCTGACTTAAACTCTGACAAAAACGCTGTTTCAAGGTCTTCTCCTTAAACATCCCCCCCACTTCCCTCTTTGCTTGCTCTCACTGAAGCACTTGTTTTTCCAGTGATTGCAATAGAGAAGTTTGAGGCACACAGGGGGGGCTGACAAGCTGCCTGTTAGCACATCCAAGTAGAGATCTAAGGAACGATCTTTAGCCTTTTCACTGCTAAATAAATATTTGCCCTGTGTGGTGTTGTCCCCTGTGGTGGATCAACTAGAGAACAGACCTTTTCCCTTCTCCTTTCCTCTACAGCAGTGGGAACCTCAGCTGACTAAACAACCCAGTCCTCCGAGGGCACAAGCCTGGTCCTCCTGTCCCGCTGGATCCTGCAGGGAAGGGACATTGGCATTCCCCCACCCACAGCCCCCCTACTCCCAAGTGATGTTGTCCAGCCAGAGGACCAGGGCCCTGGGGGAGGTTGAGCGTCCTACTCAGCCATGTAAAGGCAAACGCCAGTCCCCCACCCTGACAGACCTACCAGCAAAAGGAGGTCCCGTATGGCAAATTCAGTGGTACCTGCCTCTAGCCGTGAGCATCACGGTGCTGTCATTTCCCCTTCCCCAAACTGAGAACTAAAAACATGTGCTCACACAATACACGAGTCACTCTGAAATGCTCTAAGGTGACAGTCAATTTCTAATGCTTTATGCAGAGGGGAATATGCAAAGAGAAATATTTCAGTATGTAGGCAGAAGGAAAAGCTCAGCACTTGACTGAAACTTTTTATTTTGTGTTACGTAAGAGTGAGATAATTATATCTAGTAATCTTCCTGGTATTCAGGACACCGAGTTTTAAGTCACCCTGGATATTTGGATTATTGTAAGTAAAAAGCAATGTTGATTTCTACTTCTTCATTGCAGATTGTTTATTTAAATTTTGCTGTGTTTTCCAATCCCTTCTTTCCCAGGAATCACCGATTGCCACAAACAAAGACCCAAACATTAAAAATACCTTTAAATCAGAAGTATTTTTCAGTTTTGTTACTAGGGGCAACTACCAGTATTTTAAATAAAAATTACCTCATTTTATAATACCCCCCAAAATATTGTTACTTAGAAGGAAACATCTGGAAGGAAGGCAGTCAAAATTTTAAAAATTCCTTGCAAGTTCAAAAAATATATTTGAAAACTCTGCCTTTTAATGAACATTATATAAATATATATTTAAAAGACAGGCAAAGCCCTCTATTTCAGGGCTGAACTTTATTCTGTGATGAACCTGTGCAGGGCTGAGGATGGAATAAAAACGCCTTCTCCATCATGAGTGATGAGAACACCTCTGTGTGTGACCCACAGAGAGGAGAGGGGCCATCAAACTTATCTCCCTGCCCTCCCTTGATGGCTTAGTTCATCCTCCACAAGCTGCGATGTCAATGACATGAATCCTATGACCAGGCACCACCTCCATCTCCCTGTGACTACTTTGGGCAAGATGCTCTTGATCACACCTCTGAAGGAAAGATACTGCTTGTAGTCTGAGTGCTGGCCATCCACAGCAACAGCACAAGAGCTCACTGCAGCACTCAGCCTTGGGCAAGCTCTCTTCACCTTATGTCTTCTACCTATAGCCAAAGCATCAAACCAGTGCCTGCTCACTCCGTTTCCTATTGCTGTTCTTAGAACAGTGAATTATTCCTAGATTTCTGTATTTGTCTTTATCTTGCTCACCCTTTATTTCCCCTGAATAGTATCTTAGGCCTTGTCATCCTTTTCTTTACAGCTCATTTATGACTTAATCCAGTTTAGTCTCGGACAAATAGATTATTTCACAATTAATAGCATGACCTGCAAGGACTCACATCTTACAAAACAAGATGTTTCAGAAATTCTTCTTTTTTTTTAATTAAGAGAACATCCTTTGCTTCCTACTTGTCTTTACGGCTAGGCAAGGAGAAAAATCTATAATGTAATTAAGGAAGTCATCAAGCTTGTGCATCAGTAGCTGAGGAAGAAACTAATATACGGTTCAAGGGAAGGATTTCCACACCAAGTGTGCTTAGCCATGTACAGTGACAAATGAAGCATTGTCAAAGTGAGCAGAGTTCTATAATTTTGGTAAGAGAATTTTTAGTACAGGACTGTACCAAGCTGGGTAAATCCAGAGCTTCTCCTAAGCAGAGCTACAAAACAAGGACCGTCAACAGCACTGGACTGATGTGGTTCTAAGACCCAAATAAGTGGTCTCACAGCTGAATCTTATGCTTACCTACCAGCTGGACTGGTAGGTCCCCCAGAACTGAATTGGGATTTAACAAACATTTGATTTGGGTTCAAGTGTCAAGGATTTTGCAGGGAGGTGTGAGGGAGGCTTTGAAAACAGATGGGAAAATGATGCTGTGATGGTAAATTTCCGCTTGCTGTGGCCTTTGCGTTTAGGAACAATTAAAAGGTGATGAGAAGCATCCAGTCCATTCATGGGCTGTAAAACTGGAGAGGGGGAAGAGGCAGAGGGCTCAGACTTACATTTCAGATTGCTGTCCAAGACTGGCAGTGCTGGTGCTAAGATTTTGAAGGAGACTGCAGTGGCCACCTGGGGTGAGAGTGGGGAGGAGGCCCTCCAACAGCCATTCTAGCAGTGTGATCCAGATTCTGGAGCAGCGTCCTACTTCTCTCAGTGCAATGCAATCTACCAAACTCTTATCTCCCTATGAAACATGCACTTATGTCAGACCTGCAAGAAATTCAAATAACTGAGTTAAATTCTCACTGAATTTTACATATAGTAGAAATATTTGGATGCTTTGCTTTCCCACAGATTTGAATAAATAATACTTTCATTGCAGTGAACAGACTTAACTGCAATACCTGACTCAGATGACATTTCAGTGATCTTTAAATTCATTTATACGGGTTGTAAACTTATGTGGTAGGTAAATTAATGTAATTTCTATAAATACTTCTGGAAAACTTTGTGATACATGGGAAAATCCTCTTGAGAGTTACTTCAGTGAAAGGCACTGTGTGCCAGTAAGAAAGGTAATTGCTACTGGTAATGTGTTTTACTTTGGGTATTCTATAATTACGTTCTTACATAACCAAACACAAAAAGGCAGTGACAAGTGTACCCAGCCCTCTCTCGCCTTCTCTTCCATCAAAACCATCTACCAGTTTTTGTTGCTAACCTGTGGCACTGCGGTTTCTAAAGGCAATAACATTCCAGACAAGATGCACAAAGGCATTAAAATTTATATTTCAAGAGCAGGGGAGAGGAAACAGTGGGAAAGCCTAAGGGAGTGATAAATACTTCAGGAAACCAGGTAAAAGCCATCAAGTGCTAAAGTCTTTCAGGGAGACCATACCTTTATGTATAGTACAAATCTGTATTTTTCACATCAGTATTACATCTTACTATTGTCAGTAACATGCTGGCACAGGCAGGAGGAGCCAACACTGTGCAGGTTCCCAAAAATATTCATATTTTGACAAAGATATTTAGACATTCTTTTCTTGAAGGCGACCTCCAGAAGAGCACAAATTCCCACTACAACCAAGCATGTTCTGTGTATGGATCACTCTTCTTTAGTCTTGCAGCTGTCAGCATGAAAGATCCAAACTTGCTGACTCAGCACTGGGACAAAAGGTTTATTTCTCTGGTTTAAAAACTGGGCACATGTTTAGGATTGTACCACCTACCAAAAACCGTACTTCAAACTGTCTTTATGATGAAACTTTGTGCGCTGGAATTGAAAAGAAAAGAAGAAAGGAGAAAAAAAGGAAAACACAAAAGAGGCTTCTCATCTTTCCATCTCTTAGAACTCCTGCTATGACAGACACGCAAGTCCCAGCTTACAACAGCAAAAAAACATGGAAAAAAACCCCAAACCTCCTACAAAATTAATGCCTTTGCAGGTTTTCCAGCAAGCCTTTGTTTCTTTATATCCCTCTAGTGTTCTGTGCTAACAAAGGCCAAGGAATGTCTGTCTGGCTGCCTGTCTAGACTACACCTAATCTCATGCTCTGCAAATGTACCCAAGTGAGGTCTGAACTCGTCACATCCCAGAGTCATCACACTCACGTGGCACTCACCCTGCTAATGAGGGTGGCTGCTCCACGTCATCAGAAGAAGCTCTAGATGAAGTGGCATTGTACTGTGTGATTCATTACAGATGTATCCTAAAATCAGCAGCAAACACATGTAACAATAGTACGCCATCTCTTCATAGTGCATCCTCAAATGGTTGTAACTTTTTACCTATCTGCTAGGAATCAGCAGAGAATAAAACAGTGGCTTTAATAATTAGCCTGCACATCTAGAAATAAACCTTACTGGGATAGCAAGATAAACTCTGTTCTTGAACTGAGCAGGGCTAAATTCAGAAGTTATTTCTAATACGATCGCAGGCATTAAGAGAAAAGCCTGCTGTAATTGCTTTGCTCTTGATAGTATGAAGGGGCCAGTCCATTTCTCCATCCTTAATTGTATTTCTCAGTTCTTTTCAGACTTCATACAGGTGTAGTGGGTATTTTTTTCCTTGTCAGAGGCACAGTTTGAATGCTCCCCTGAGGGTAAAGAGAGTCTCACTAAAGGCACATTTAGCACATATGGGAATTCAGTAATGGCTTATTTATTCTCTTTGAAGACTGTGGTCACAAGTCCTGAGTTCCAATGCACCACAGCTGTGTGCATTAATAATGGAGTATTACACTCATTGTGCTTCACAACATGTGGCAAAGCTAAAAACACTTGGGCAACAACACCTTAAAAAACTGCTTCCTTCTTCAGCTCTTCTGATTTACATCAATACACCACACACAGCAGAAGCAGATGCTTGTATTAAATAGATGCTGCTATTTGAAGCAGACAAACTATATATTTTTTTTAATTATGCTTTGTCATCTGAACTATCAGGAAAAGATCTTTGGTGCAGGTTAGCAATTGTTTTTCACAGGTAAAAAAAATTACAAGCTTTTCTGCATGAAGTTCTCTATATTGGAAAGGCTAATTCAATCCCATGTGATATCACTACTTCATCTTCATCTGACATGCATTATTCAGAAAAAAAAATATAAACTGAAAAAAATTAGAAAGGTTCAGCTGTCTCCAAGATTACAAAACCTCATTTCATCAAGACTATAAAAAAGACTAAAATAAAGACTATATTTTATTTAATTTCTTTCCACTTTTTTTTTTTTTTTAAACACAACAAAGTATTTACCAAGTTTTAAGTGTCTGGACATCACTGTCCACTTTCATAGCAAGTGGTTATGTTTATAAAGGAAAATCAATTGGATATCACACTCAAAATTTAAAAAACATCATTTCTGTTTTTAAACGTTTCCCAGCTTTACTCTGCATTTGACAGAGCACAGGGGATGTCAGTTGCATAGTCTGAATTGCCTTTTTCATCTCATCTTATGGTACTCCAACATTATTTAGGGTATGTCAGTCTTCAGACCATGCCAATATCAGAAGCTGAAGCTGAAAAAGAAGCAGGTATGCATAAGAATGAAGAGGAAAACCAGTCAATGTGTGTTTTGTGCTGCTGCTTTGAGAACTACTAGTTGCACCATCTCTCCTATCCAGCCACACACTGTTCATAATTCATGGTGCATGTTAGAGGGTGATCTACAAAACCAGTGATTTTTAAATGCATTAATACTAGAACAAGCAAACCAAAAAAGTCTCTTTATGGCAGTCATTTACCAGTTGCACAGCAGTATAGCATAGTCAAGACAGCTACATTTTTGCAACACAGAGGGATTTTTATAGAAATTGAAATGTGATAAATTTAAAAGACATTATTTTATTTTAAAAATATTTGCCAAATTATTTATCAACGTAATTTTTCTCTTGTTTTCTAAACATATTAGAAACCAAATCCAATGCCACTAGACTTTTTGCATTAAAGGAAAAGGGTGAAAACACTTCAGGGAGGAAATGTGGAGTGAGAAAGATACAATCAGGAAGTGGGTGTGGAGCATCATATCACAATGCATCATCTCTTATCTCTCAAAAGGCAGAAAAGTCAGCTTAATGCACCTATAATCTGTTTGTCTTCAGATCTGTATTTTGCATCCCCAATATTTTCAATCTTTAAGCATGATTTGAAGACTAAAAACTGTCCTTTCTTTCATCTTCAGGTTCACACATACTTTTCCATTTCTGTAGTTCCTGAGAATCATTTATCTGCCATACTTCAGCAAAGCACTTTAGCCTTTTCCTGGAAAAAAGGGGGGTGGGGGGCAAACAAATATCAGTCAGAATGTGGAAGTATTTTTAAATTAAACACATCAAACCTTGAAAGCCCTATAGTCTTATGCAAAATTTTATACACAGTCAAAACCAGCAGTTTGCACAGTTTAAAATGTTATGTGATCTTTAAACAATTAGTTAACATTTCCAAACATATTTATTCCAGCTCTGTCAGTCAACAATTTAATTTTATAGCTAACTTCAGAGCACTAGAAACACTGATGAGATGAAATAGAACACTGAGCAAGAGCAAAGGCAACAAACAGCATTGTAGTTTGCACTGTTTAATTTTCAGCATTCAATTCCAACAAATGTGCATTAGTAGAACCATAAAGAGGTATTTTCAATATAAATGAGTAGACACATCCTTCTGTGTTCTTTTTTTAATACTTTTTGATTTAAAAAGAGCTGACACAAATAACAACAGGATGTTTAAAATAGGTTAATACATTCCTGATGACAAAGATGTCAAGACTGGATGGAATTACACAGTGGATTTTCTTAAATAAAATGAATGTGTTTTAAAAACTAAGACAAGACAGCTAGCCTGTGGGTATTGTTACACCACAAGTATACTGCTACGAAGAGGTCTGAGTTTTATTCCCAAGTTCATGATAATTTTTATTTCCTACCACTGATATGTCATACCAAATTCTGAATTTGTTAATGCCTCTTTTGAGGAGAAGGTATAGGAAAATACTCTGGCATTTAGATGACATCATGGTAATAAGGGAAAATAAACAGGAATATACAAAAGCAAGTATTTCTATAATGACCTACACGGGAGAACTGGAAAAATTAATACAATCATTTATACTCTTTGAAGTCATTGGACATAATAGTTGTTTGTTGGGATTTTTTTTTACTTTGTCATTGACTTGAGCTCCAGGTTTATACAGCTGCATGAAGTTCCCTACAAAGTGTGTGCAAAAGGTCTCCAGGGAAGGAATAACCTGCTACAGGTCAAATCTGATGAATTACCAACTGATGTGCCTTGGATGTCCCTTGTCCCTCACCCCCTGTGTAGCTCACTGTCCTTAAAGGGAGAAGAGAAAGCGTCAAACATCACATGGTGTAAGCTAGTCTCAGAGGCAGCAGGTTACCCACATCTGATGGACTGACCCCAGCCCCCATCCTCTTGTGTTGCTGGGGGAAGAGGGAGAGAAATGGGGGGTGGAGTTGAGCCTGGGAAGATGGGAGGGGTGGGGTTTTAAGATTTGGTTTGATTTCTCATTACCCTGCCCTGTTTCAGTTGGGTAATAAATAGGTGCATTTTATTCCATGTTGAGTCTGTTGTGCCCTTGGTGCTGATTGTGGAATGGTCTCTCCCTGTCCTCATCTCACTTCTGAGACTCTCATTATATCTCCTCTCCCCTGCCTAGCTGAGAAGGGGAGTGATAGAGCGACTTTGGTGGGTGTCTGGCCTCCAGCCAGGGCCAAACCACCACAAGTACAGAAGCAAATTCTATACCAAAATCTAAAATAGAGACAATCGCTTACCTACCTATTCAAAAGCTGAACAACTGGGCACAATTAAGTCCCTTAATTAAAACTGGCTGGTCAGCCCTCATGCTACCCCTCCATGGGCACTGTAAATCAATCTTCTAATGACATCACTGGATAGTAGTTTTACTGCCCACAGGTTGGAGACACACTAGAACTCTGTGCCCTGTCCAAGTAATATGCTAGCATGATTTTCACAGAACAAAGTAATACAAGCTAAATGTACATATAGTATTATTTTGCATCTTAATTTTATTACACAGTAACACTACCCTTCCAGCTCATACTCTCACCTTTCTGGAAAACATTTTTTTTCCTTGATTTTAGAACCCCACATAACAACAGAGTCAAGTCACTGCTAGTAATTTGTTGTTTTACTTTTGTCAATTATGGGCTATTATTTCCAATTAACAGAAGCCACCACATTATTTTTCCCACAAACTGTCATGTATCATCAAAAGAATTATTTTGCTTTTTGAAAAAGGGATAAAAACTGGTGTTAAGCACTAAGCACTGTTCAGTTTCAAAAGAACTGCTTGCACCTACAAATAATTAGTACTCAAAATTTTCTCATACAAAATTATTCTGTCAGGATTAGTTACAACCACCAGGCAACAAGGATGTTAATTTATTATATTCCTGAAGGTTTACTGATAGGACTGCCACTGAAAACAACAATAACAAAAAATTCAGTGGAAATTAAAATGAATGCTCGCACATACTTATATCTAAACTATATATATAATGTTACAGGTTTTATAGAGGTGATACTATTTGACACACATAAGAATTTTCATAACTAGTCTCTATATAAAGTGCATAAGCTCCTAAATGAAAAGTGGTTAGCAGAAAGATATTAAAACGCCCAAACTTTCAGTAAATTTTTGTGTGTTGTGTCGGGGAGTGGGAGGAGGAGGTAAACAAAATAAATTATAAATTATTAATACTTTAATTAAATCATAAATACTTAATTTTTTAAGTTAAACTGAAGAATATTCATCTATATTGTATTATGCAAATACAAGTTCCACGGAGAATAATATCCTTTCCAAATTAAATATATTAATATTTTCACTATCGCTGGTAGAACAGAAGAGATACTAGATGTGAGTTATATTCTAAATATTAAATATATGTTTAAATATTTTCTCTGAAAACAGAGAAAATACATACATGAAAGCATACATTACGTATTTAGCATAAGAAAAAGACCCCCCACAGTTTATTCCTAATGTTAGCTCAACATGCATTTAGTTTTTTCCAATCCTGTTTCAGAGAGCAGCAATTAACCTCTGACATAGTATCTACCTTTTAAATCTAAAGCTTTGATTGAAAGAGATAGCACGATTTCCCTAAGATTTTTTTTTTTTGAGGTTTGTTTCACTGTCTTCCCAGAAAAGTAGAGGAGGGTAGCTGAAGTAGTTCTTACTGTACATTTTTTAATGCATACTGTGTGAAATGTTCTTAAATTCATAGCTGAATATTCATTGAGGAGAGGGGAAATCACAATTGTTCTGACCTTTTCATATTCACTATCCTCTCCAACTCCTTTGATTTGTGAGCTGCCTTCTTCAAGATTTCTTCAGGAAGATCTGCCAGTTTGGCAACATTTAGCCCATAACTCCTTGCAGAGACTCCTTTAGTGATTTGATAAAGGAAAGTGATAAATTCAGGATTCTCTTCGTGTTCAAATCCTAAAAAATAAAACCAAAATGAGAAACTATTATGTTAATAAAACACAGCAGACCAAAGACTGAAATGACAAAGACTGTGGTCTCATTGCCATTCATGCTTCAGGTATGATTTATTCTGTTTTACCTACCCATTGTGAGAATGAAAAAACTCTTAAATAGATGTTTACCTGGTGTCTTTTTTAGCAGACTTATCTCTGTGTGTCAAAAACTGTACGTCAAACTGATTAATTATGTTGCAACTGGGACACTCCATCTCATGTCTGCTAAGCAATGACAGTGTCAGTAACCTATCAGTCAAGAAGTCCATAACCACACCACATTAAAAAGCTTCCTGCCTACCAGGAGGCTGAAAGCCATAAAAAATGCTTAGAAAAAAATACAAGTTGGGATGGTGGATCCTCTGCTAGGGGGTTTTCTACAGGATGAAAAGGTACAAATGTAAAAGACATCATTATAGGTCCTATGACTCCTTCCTTTTCCTCCTAAGACATCCTTGTTGCAACTCTGCACAAGCCAGGCCTTGTGTAAAGACCAGAAACTCTACAACATCATTCACTACCATTCACTTTTCTGTTTTAAGATTGCAAGATTTTGGAACAATGGACATTTCCATAACTGATAATGACTCAAGGTGAATTGAGTTATCTAAGTCAAAGATTGGGAAAAAACATGCCATAAAACTCACCTTAAATGAAACAATTAAAATGTTAAGACAACAGAAGCTAAAGTTATAGAGTAAGAAACACAGATGCATTTTTGCTCACAGGCTATTGTGTCTCTCTGTAGCAAAACTGTAAAGACTACATATAACCTGAAGGTTCAGGTAAAATAACATTTAAGGTAGAAATGCTGAAGCAGGACATAAACATGAAATAAGACAAAGTGAAACATAAATGATAGGGCTTTGTGGACACAGCTGTTAAGGACTAGTAAGTACTGAATGTTGGTAACATCTCAGTTGTATCATGGGATCAAAGATCAACACTCCAGTTAATGAACTTTGTGAGCAAAGGACATGCTGATGCTCATATCAATTCTTAAATATTCCTAAGAAGAATTCAGGCAAAGCAGGAAAACCAGAATACAAGCAGAATTGTCAAGCACCTGATTAAACCTGATACATCAAGAAAAAGAAAAAAAAGCAAAGGTATGGAGGGAATTCCTACATCACAAATCTGTTCTAAGTTTGGATGCCATGTGAGTAAGACACATGTAGTGGATAAACCCTGTGTGAATTTTCGAAAGGTATTTGACAAGAGCCCTGCATCAAGTGCTCCTCTGAAAACTAAGCAGCCATAATCTAAAAGGAATGCCTTTGCATTTGTATATAATTGGTTAAAAGATAGGAAACTTACAGTAACAGTCAGTTCTCACCATGAAGGGTGATCATCACTGCAGTTAGAGAGGCTCAAGGTACTTGTCAAACAAGGAAAAGGGCTAAGCAGAGAGCTGACAAACTTTACTGAAAATACTAATTCAGAGCAACAGTGACAAGCATAAATGCTGCAACTCTTCTGCCTGGCAAGAGCAGAACTGGATGCAATTATGATCAGCAATCTACAAAATTAGGCATGGCACAGACAGGAAGAACAAAGATTATTCCTCTGCCTCTTCCAATTCAAAGAACTGGGACCACCAGGTGAAGCTACATGTTGTTTCAAAAGAGTTTCAAAACAAACAAGAGGAAGTTGTTCTTCACACAATGCAGTGAAAACTGCTTACACAATAGGATGAAGATGCCAAAAGTACACATGCACACACAGAGAAACTAGACAACCTTGTTGAAAATAATAAAAATCAGAAAACCATCTAGCTCTTGAAGCCCCCAAAAGAGCAAATGTTTGCAGACAGTGAGATCTTCTAGAGAAAGAGTTAACACACATTTGATCCCTAATCCCTCCTCCCTAATCCTTTGTATTCATCTACTGTGAGTTACCAAGCTGTGTGACTCTTTTATCTGACCCAGGTTACTGATTCTTGTATTAAATGTGAAAGAGAAATGGTTGTACAGTTTTCAAGCCCTCCAAAATCTCTGTATAGGCTGATATTCTAGTGAATTTGAACATGTAACTTTCATGTTGAGGTTTAAATTACACTTCTACAGTTTCTGCCTACACCTGTTGTGTGAAAACCTCAGATGGATTTATACTGTACCTTTTTGTTCAGCACTTTCCTCCTCATTCACCAAGAAAGCCATGTGGTAATTACCAACTTTGTCTGGATACATCTTCTCTAGCTCACAAACCGAAGGATAGTGAGTGACAAACAGTGTCAGTGACTCCACCTACAACAATGAGGTAAGGCATGTAAGAAGGTTTGGCTTAAAACAGTTATAAAACACAACACTGGTATCCTCTATCCATGCCCCTTTGCTCTGAGTCTAGACATGCTACATTTCTACAAGGAAACAGGCATCATGTCCAGTTCAGCCTAACATGGTACAGGCTGAAAAAGCATTCACAACCACATGTCAGATCAAACACTTACAACTCTAATGAAATGTTCCAGTGTAGCATAAGCAATAGCAATTCCATCATGTGTGCTAGTTCCTCTTCCCAATTCATCCAAAATTACTAGTGATCTTGAAGTTGCTTTTCTTATTATCTCAGCAGTATCTGTCAGTTCTTCCATAAAAGTACTTCGACCTTTGTAAATGTTGTCTGCTGCACCCATTCTGCATTGAGATTCAAAACAGATCAATTTATTAACTTCAAATAAATGCCAGATAATGTTGGGAAAAAAAAAAAAAAACAAACCTTCTTATAATGAAACCATTTTATTATAAATGTCATGTTGCTGATCCAAGCAGAGCAGTAAAACTAAGGCAGAACATTCACCTTCCAGAACAAGCTACTGCTTAGGAAGAAAAGCTGCAAGAGTACATGCTGCAGATGTGAGGTTACTCTAAAAGAGTGAAAGATCTATCCATGTACCATTAATAAAATATTCATGTACCATTAATAAAGGCTTGCCTGCATTCTCCAAGACTATACTGACCCTATGGGCCTCTGGGGAATGTCAGACTGTAGGAACAGCAGAGAATTTTTCTGGGCCATCAGTAATCTAAATCCCAAGGTAAATCTGTAGACAGGAATCTCAGCATAACATGTCAACTATAGGAATTAGAGGAAAAAGATGAGGTAGACAAGGGGGTATTTCTTATCATGCAATTCTTCTACCTTCACAAACAGTAGCAGGCAGCCTGTTCTCCTAAAAAGGACCCTGGGAATTCATACCATTCAGCTCACTAGAACGGTAACAGCAAATGTAGCAGTGAAAACAAATTTTACTTCTTTGGTTTAGTGTGACCATGTAATTTGCATGTTTTATAAATGCCTACAAGACCTGAAAGTGTCAGATATTAGAATCTCCATGTAGTGATAAAGTGGACACTCAAGGTGACCGGGTATTTAAGCATCCAAACAGATACAGAAGCTAGTTTCTTCAGGCTGTAACAATATAACAATGATTTCCCCTACTTACACAGGTACACAATCTTACTATCATGTTTAAACATGTTTAAGAGAAACATTTCTCTCCTCATCCTTTTCCACAAATGTCCCTGAACTTAATGGTCTCCAAGCAGGTGAGCTTCTCTTACGCTCTGTACACATACACATGCAAACTCAGACACACAAATTCCTTCACGTTTCATACAGGTCTTTTAGCACCATTTCAAGTCAGATTCTATCTCAAATCATGAAACAGTTTTCACCTCAGAAACCGACTGGTAATCCACCCTGTTCTTCTCTTCTGCAGCTTTCCTAACCTATTCAATTAATACGCTTTCTAACTGGCAGAAAGAATTTCCTTTTCCCACATATGCTTTTCAATTACATTAACCACATTACAATACCACTTCTGAGATAGGTTATCATTAGCAATCCACGGAGTACAGCTGCAATAACGGATTTGTTCGCTCTCATCAGCCAACAGTATAGTTACATACAAACCTCATTGATTTAAGGAAAGCTGACTCTTGGGCTTAACATATCACATTTTCAAATATAACAGCTGGCCACAACAGTATTTAAAGCCAATCAAAACCTTTAAAGAGAATCCCAAGACAGCCTTTTTTTCTCAATCTTTTGCTGCATCTCTCTAATGTAATCGCTTCTGTTGCCTACAGAAGCACTAACAAGATACTCATAATTTTATGGGGATCTCTGATTGCCAAGAGTAACTGGCTACAAATAGGCTGGACACATTAAAATTATGATTTCTGTAGGTCCTCTGGTTCCTGCCCTGGAAATTTTGTATGGTGTCATGTGTAACTCCATGACATGTGAATCTTGTGACGAACTGATCTTGGTTGGAGATGGGCAGGGCATTACCATACAACAAGCAAACAGCACTTCACTGAGTATGCACTTAAGATTGCACGAGTAGTAGGTATACTCCAACATTACTATGCTTATCACTATTAACTACAAATAAATTTACCAGAACAGCAAATACTTTTCATGTCCAAACAGTCTCTGGCTCCATAATGGGCAACTTCAACTTCATTTACAACCCTAGCATTATTACAATGTAATTTTTATTTGGCTTTTCATTACAGAGAGAACATCTAACAGGCTGTCTTTTCTGAACTTAGCATGATTACACTCAGAGTTCTCATTTCTATTTTTCTCTTGGATTGCATCAGATCCATAGAGCCCTCAAAATCATTTAGCCATTTTGCATCTTATCTGCATTCAGGAAAATAATTTTCAGAACTTCCTCACTAAATGCTCAAGATACAAACAGAAATTAGTATTATCGTTCTCTTGTTCTTAACAACAGCTGCAAAAGAAGATTTCTTTTCAGCATCTTGAAACATTCAAATCCAACTCAGGCTCATCTACAGATTTAAAAAAAAAAACAAAACAGTATGTTTCTCAATGATATAAAACCTCTGAAATATCTTCCTTTGAAAATGGATAAAATTGTTCTTTCTGCCTGTGCCCTTGACACTAGAAGGAAGAATCACACTTGTTTTTCAAATGTATCTCGTCAATAATTTTATCCAAAAAAAGTAAGAATAAATATTTTAATGTGGACGTCTGCATTTATCAAACTAACAGTTAATATGCAGCAAGGCATTGCTCCAACTGTGTGTTATTCCTGATCTAATGAAGTTTTTGATACAAAACACCTATTGCTTAAACATTTCTTCAGGTTTAAAACAGCCACTATAAATCCCACTACAGTGGGATTCAGTCGCTTTCAATTTACATTTAAATGTAGCTTGCCTCTTAAATGTTTTTATATGTCAAAACATTAAACTTTCTCCTGATGTTCAATAGAATGAAGATGATTTACCACTGTTAGCAGCTAATTTACAGTTAATACCTGGGTGCTATCCCAATGAACTTTTAGGGTAAAAATGCAAAGAGAAATGTTATAGATACTGAGCCTTAAAGCTGTCACCCCTTAAATCATCTTGTTTGTCTGCCTTTTTTCATTTGTTTTACATAGGGTCCTAAATGAAGTCTCCAAGCCTCACTTTTGCTGGCACCCTGCCTCCAATGGGGTCAGATATTTTTCTGACTTTTATATGTACACAAAAATAACTATTTGATTACATTTTAATACTGCATTCACCCTAACAATATGTCTGGTGACAATACAGTGGGATATGAGAAGAGGTATGAGTCATCCCTGAGTGATGCAGTCATGTTATGCACTGCATAATATTTATTTTCTTCCTTCTCTTAACTGAACACCCCCCCTCCACCCAAAAGAAAAACCAACAAATCAACAAAACACAAACATGTACAGGAAAATGAAGTTTACAAGAGAGTAAGGCAATCACAACAGCAAACCATCAGAGCAGGAACAATACCACCCAGCCCCACCACCTCTGCTCTATTTGTCAGCACACCAGCTGCTGGAAGCAGTGACAGTTAATACGAAAACTTCAATTTCTGCTATGGAATTTCTACTGTCTACGTTCAGAAAAATTACTGCATTCTGCCCATGACAAGTGTGCAGATATCCAATGTGGAGAGTGCCTCTTTAGTGCTGGCAAGAGATTCATCACTCCTCAGCAAAAGCAATTTGGCTAGAAACCACTTTTTATAATGTCTCTTTGACAGCCAACCAAATTTCATAAAATTAAAAGCTCTTCTTCTTACAATGTTCAACACATCTATTATGTAACAGGAAAAAAAAAAGGGAGGAAGCATTATCTCTTTTCATTGCTAGGTTTCAAGTGGTAAAGATTCTTGTCTATAAACTCAGAGAAAACAACAGGGAAGCAATGTTTCCAAAAATTAATTTTGGTGGGATAAGTTAGATGATATGCAGCAGCACCAGCCAGCTTTATACAAACCAGCTAGTACAACATGCTTAACCTGCATGTGACCCCTTAGAGAGAAAGACACAGATTTCCACATCCTACACTTGCAGCATTCAAAGGGTGCTTTTTCTAATCTGCTCTCCTGAGTCAGTGCCTGCACATAGTACTGACCTTCTCCAATGCCAGTGTTCATCATTCTAGGAAGTTATCCTTGATATTTTGTTCAAGGAGGCTCTGGAGATGTAAGGAATCTTTTTAATGATACAAGCTATGATGTCACTAGAATGAAATAGTAACTTTGTACCTTTTTTCCTTGCAGCTGAAGAATTTTTATGCAGTTAGTATCCATTTAGACCTGCACTCAACAGGCAGGAACTAATATCCCTGAACTGCGTGGCCCTGAAAGTCACCTCCAAGTCTGGTGCTCTCAAGCTTTTGATCAGCTAGAAACATCTGAGGGCTTTGAGAGTCACCCCTAAAGAGCTGTTTAGAAGGAGAAAATGTAAATTGAGGCCATGGAGGCCTTCCTGTAGCTCCTTCTCACAGCATCCTGCTCTTAAAAAACCAAAGTGTCCTGGAGACAGGGAAGACTTGCAGGCTTGATGACTACCAGTGGCACAAACCAACAGAATAACACAAAACCTTATTTTGGAGCAGAGCAGAGAAGGCTCCCAGAGAACTGCAGCTGCCCTGTGCAGCAGTCCAGGGGTGAACGTGATGACTTGTAGCTTCAAACCGAGACTGCCCCAGGGTGAGAGAAGGAGGGGGCTGGGGGGGGGATGTGAGGGGGTGGGGTGGGAGGAATTCCCTAGCAGAAAAATTAATCTGAAATCCAGACACTTCCAGTTAAGTTTTTTTTCCATGCTGCCTTTCAGAAGAAGTTATCTAACATGCTATTGGTGGGGTTGATTATAAAATTAAGAGCACTGCATGGACCTCAGGTATCATATTATTCGTTTCTGTTGGGACAAATCCCTCACAGTGCTTGTGAAAACGACCACACAGCCCAAGAGCTCCCAATGGTAACAAAAAGCAACTACATAGCACTGAATAAATCCCAGAAAACAAGACTGCAAACCCGTTCCTAAAGCCTTATTTACATACCATTGACAAAATCCTGATACTATTTATTAACTATAAAATACTTAAAGCTGAAAAATAAACTTAAATGAGATGTAGAAATATGCATTTGACTTCAAAAGTTTATCTAAAATACTTACTGGAGAAAAGAAACCTAGTGCCTATTGCAGAAGAATAAACCTGATTGGTATAGAATCTCTACACAGTGCCTCTGTCATTTTCAGGTGAAAGTATTCTGGTTTCCAGCTATGGTTTACCTTCCCTGGGATCAGAACTGAAGCCAGGCTTCATCTCAGGATGCACTCAAAGTTAAATTATTTATTCAACCAGAACAATTAACATTAAAATTACTCTTTTCTCTGAGAATATCTTAAATATAAAGTGTAGAATAGCACTCTCTCAACACCAAGAGAGAAACTCCTGTGATTCAAGAACATTGAGAAAAACAAATAAAATAAATCCTTAAGACGAATTTACAAAAAAACCCCTTCAAAATATAATTTCAAAGTTGACTGTATTTGAACAGGAATTATTAAAATAAGTAGCTTGCAGAAGAAAGGACAACCTTGTGTAGCTCCAGGCCTGGAGGTTGGTGGCCCTGCCTGTGGCAGGGGGGTTGGAGCTCTATGATCCTTGGGGTCCCTTCCAACCCAGACCAGTCTATGATTCTAGGATTAGATGGGGTCTTGCCTTAGAGGTTATCCTATTCCTTCTCTAGTTCTCTACAACATTAACACCCTACAGTTACTACTTTTCATTTTTTTTTGAAGATCTCATGAACACTGCTTGTATCCTTTCATCTTTTGCAGAAGACACTCTAACCAGCTGAAGTGTCTGCAGAAAACAAATGCCTGTGAAAGTGGGAGCACTATCTGAAGATGATGTTCATGAGAACAGAAACACTTGTTACTGGTCCTGACATGAACAGAGGAACACAACGGTAAGATAAATCCTCTGCCACTGAACCAGGTTATTGACTTTCTGCTAGGCACCTAGCAAACAACACTTACTGAGACTTCACTGGTTAGAAATTAAAAGTAAGTTTGCAAACAGGTCTGCCAAGAAAATGAAAACAGGCATCCGAATCAGAGGATTGGCAGGCTGACTACTCTGTGTCCTCTCCTACTGTGGTACCAAGAATCCCAAACACCTTTAACCAGAACAATTGTTCAGTTTTGCCCACAAAAGAAATTTGAAACCCTGAGTATTTTAGAAAGACTCCAACTGCTAACCAGAACTTAACAGTGTTTAGTATAAAAGTAGCCCAACTTGGATATCCTAACTTCTGGCTACTTGCCACATACAATGAAAATTTATCAAGTAATTCTTTAGAAGACAGCATCTGCAAATTTCTAACTGTTCACTGGCAAGAAACTAATGCTTCACACTCCCCCACAGGGTACTGGTAAATCATTCACTTCATTTCCATGAACCTCTTACTGATTCAAACTAAAACCTGACAATTAAGAACAGTAATTTACAGAGCTGTGATTACAGAATTTACAATTATAAAAAAAACTCCTTATCCTAATCATTGTTATCAGGAGTTTTTATTTTTGTATTATTCATGGACAACTTCTAAGAAGCAAATGTGTGCAAAGTTGCGTGGATGGCAATGTAGGAAATCAGAAGATGTTACCTTATTTAGAACAGTTGTTGAAAAGCCTGACAGAACACATTATAAATTTAATGTGAAATACATTTTTATTTTGTAAGTTATTGTAGACACATGGTATTCTCAGTCTCTGACAAATTAGTGAAAGCCTAAGATCACTAGGGATACACACTTTGTACTATCCTGGAAAGAAAAGTAAGTCCAAAGTCATTTTAATACTCAGTTTCATAGCATTTTGTAACCTTTTCCTTTGTCCCCCATACCACTAGCTAATTGAAATAGTCAACACAAGTAATCACTTAAATCCTCATTACCTTATAGACCTGGCCAACAGAGGCATGCTGCACAGGCAAGCACCCCAGAATGTTAAAAGAGATGTATCTAACAGGACTGGCTTTCAAGATGTGAACTGCATTGCTTTACTTGCTGAAAACCGGAGGACAGAAAAACATCCCTGGATTGCATTTAATAATTTGAAAGCTGAATTCACCTCAACAGACTGAATGGGACTCAGGTGGGACTGAGTTCAAAAGACACAATGCTGCTCTAGTCAGTACAGTCACTGAATGAGAAGAAGTTACTAATATCCTCTCATTTCTAATGCTTTACAAGGCAATAGAAATTCAGTTGTTCTTAGAATCACAGCATCAGACTGGTTTGGGTTGGAAGGGACACATTTATTTCTAATCCCCTGCTATGTGTAAGGACACCCTCCAGTAACCCAGGGTGCCCAAAGCCCCATCCAGCCTGGCCTTGAACCCTGCCAGGGATCCAGGGGCAGCCACAGCTTCTCTGGGCAGCCTGCGCCAGGCTCAGGCTCACAGGGAAGGATTTCTTACTTCTATCTAATCTAAATCTACTCTGTTTTAGTTTAAAACCATTACCCTTTGTGCTATCACTACTTGCCCTTGTAAGCTTCCTTCCAAAAGCTTACGTTACATTAATTAGTGAAGAACACCCAAGAAAGTTATTCTCCAAAATTCAGCAATGATACCCTCAATAATAAGAGAACTCCTTAAAAATACCTGTCACCTAAGGAACATAAATTACACACAGTTAATCTGGCAGATTTCTGCTTAATTCTAAATCTTTCC
This sequence comes from Gallinula chloropus, assembly GCF_964237585.1. Lineage (NCBI taxonomy): Eukaryota > Metazoa > Chordata > Aves > Gruiformes > Rallidae > Gallinula > Gallinula chloropus. The sequence continues at coordinate 77,941 of NW_028168824.1, forward strand.
ATTGTATTTTTAAAACTGGACTTGCTTGAGTGAGTTCACTTTGTCCATCCCACATTACACACAACCTTACAGGAGCTGGCTCTCAAGGCACAAGAGTCAAGCCCTCAGAGGAACAGGGAGTCTGGTAGCAGGAAGAGGATGCAATAGCTTAAATTCCACGCTCAAACATGCCAAACACATCAATGGACTGCTTTCCACAGGTCCATCAGCTTTTACATTTACTCAAACACAGAACTAAGCATTTCTTTTTCTTGCCCTGAGTGAGAAAGGTATGACTTGTTCCTGTACAGAGGCACCAAACTGAGGTTTCCCTACTGCAGTGTCTCCTGAGGGACAGATCTGCCAGCACTGACAGAGAGCACAGCAGAAGGCCAGTGCAAGGTGGAGAAGTTTATGAAAGCTGCATTAAGCAACTGAAGCTCCAAACAAGTTTACCCCAATTTTCCTACAGGAAACCATTAACACTGTATAAATGTTGTTGATGGTCACAAGGGAAAGAACAGATTAAGAGTACAATCATTTTGCTGAAGGTTAAATTACAAGCAGAGATATCCAAATTAGGGTGTTCACTTGTGAGCTGACAATATTAGCCCAAAGAAGCTGAAAAAATGGAGACAAAGAAAAACTCATCCCTAAAATATGCACAGGTTTACACTTGCTACTCTTGGATTCCAGGGAGGGAACTCGAGGTAATTAAGTTAATGTGCATATGTAGCTGAAGGATTGAGGCCAAGGGGGGATTAAAAGGCAGAAACTATAGTAACAGACTAGGGACAACAGCTGAAGTATTCAGTGCAAGTGAACTTTTCCCCTTTAAACCTGTGGACGCTATGGAAAATCCAATTCGCATTGTGACTAGGTTAAATCATATCAGGGGAGAGTTTTAGAAAGATAAATACCACTGTTCAGTGTCAGAGTTTCAACTTGACTGTTAAGAGAGCTGGTCAGCTTCACAGTCAAATTTTTGTTTGTCCCCCCTCCCCCTTGCCCACACAATACTATCACAGGGAAAGCCTTTCAATCCCTATCAGTAATACTGCAATAAGCAACAGAAGTTGTTTTGTAAATCTCACTTTATGTTTAAATAACTGTCTTTTATTAACTTAAATGGATTTTCAAGCCTGATTTAAAATGCTGCAAACAAAACAGGTGTTTTTATTAATAATTTTATCAAATGAAAGTTACATAAGCCAAAGACTGTTTTGTTAAATATTATTACATGTATATGAAATATAATCCTAACATTGGAGATTTATGTTACTATGAAATGACCAGACATGAAGCTAAATTATCTACAAATATATGTACAGCACAGCTTAATGTATTTCTACTGAGCTACTTAACACTGTCAGAAATACAGTTCAGATGTACTGTGATATGTCCAACACACATTTTTAGAAAAAAACACAGCAAATAATGTTCAACTTATTTGAACACTCACTACAACTTTTACATATTATTGTCTTTTTCAAAAAGAACATCTCCATGTGACAGAAAACAGGTTCAATGAATATTATTACACCACCTTTTTTTCCCCTTGAAAGGTGGGCATAATCTACCCCAGAGGCATCATTACAACACTGTAAATATAAATGAAAGGCCTAAGTAATTTTTGTTATCCTGGCAATAAACACAAACACAATTAAGCAAGAAACAAACAAAATAAATTACTCTGCCACAAAGCAGTAACATTTCTGGAAGTTACTTCTGGGTTCTTGACAACTAACAAGTTCTGTTTGTCTGACTGTCATTGTTGCTTTCCAGAGCAATAGCAACAATGCTTGTTTAGCATATAATTACACGTATGCAACTGCATTGTAATAACAGTTCCCTGCTTCCTGCACAATAGATAAATTAGTGTGTATGACAAAACCAGTAAGCACTGCTATACATATACAGATACACACATATGTAATAAACATGAAAAGGTACCTTTACTTTTTAATTTTCTAGCCTTTAAGAATCTAACTACACAGGCAAATTGAGAGAATCTAGTTTTTGCATGACTTTAAATTTAAATGTTTATTTTCAGGCATAAAAAAAACTAAAAATAAACTAAAAAAAAAAAAGCCAACACAACCACCACCACAGTTCTAGAGAAAACCCGGCAAGACACAGACAAGTTACTCTGCTGAGATAAACCCCTCCACAGTTTCTATTCAGCACTCAGTCTCACGGTGATTTCTGCATTACATAGGATGCCCAACACTGCTGTCACCTCAAGACTTGAATTTCATAGCCTAGATTTTTATGGTAAAGGTATGAAGAAACTGACTAGCTGAATTTCAATGCCAAGTTTTGTGATTTAACTGATATTTCTAGGACAGACAGGAAGACTAATCTTCGTAATCCCACCCTATAAGCCTCAAGTAAATCAATAAAGCAATATATGGAAGCAAGGAATTTTTTAGTTTAGAAACTAGTCTTTTGAGTTAAGAACAATAAAGACTGCATGTGATATGCCAGACACTATAAGCTATTCTGGCAAATTACTGAGGAGTTTACCAGAAAGGACAAGAATTTATTATGCTAAATATGTGAATGCTCAAAACCTGTCTCAGTCCAGCCCAATGATTCTGACTGATTCTGGAGGCTGTGGGCAGCACAACAATTCTGAGAAAGACGCAGAAACCTGTAAATGGTAGTGATGTAGTGATTTCGGGAAAAGGCTTTTCCATAGATTTAAAAAAAAAAGTCATGATTATGTAATCTCTAGTGCATAATAGAATATACTATAGGATATGTTGGTTAAGATTTCTTACAAAACAGAATTAATGCAGACCCCCTCAAGGGGTGAAAAACAGTACCATCATACTCCATCCAGAGAATAAAAGACTAACAAGAAGATAGGAAAGGCACATGTAAGACATAAAAGCCCCCCAAATCTCCTGTGGTCTGCTAACCATTTTAAAATGTCATCAGTGTGCTGCTCCCTCAGCAATCAAGATGAAACACACAGAGCAGCTTTGGGTGGATGATGTCCATTTCTTTATCGTGTTTAGTGAAATCACTCTGTAGGAAGAGATTTCTAATGAAGAACACTTCTAACCCACTTTCAAGCAAGCGTGTTCCTGGACAATCTCTATCCAAATACAGCTCATCTGTGAACCAAGCAATGCATAAAAATCTAACAAGCTGCATCCTGGTTACAAACTGTTCTTTTTGCCTACTGCTGTCCGAATAGCACCATCTCTGCAGTGGAGCTCTGAAAAAATGGAGCTTGTTACTTATTATTTTAAATACAAAAATCTTCCCTCTGCTCCTGTGCACCTCCCTCCAACTGACCAACTGGTAAAACTGGAATGAAATTAAGGGCAACATTATTTGTGTAGTTCGAAAAAGCTGGGAAGAATTTTTGCCACCAGCAGCTACATCAATGGAACATTCATTTCCATTAATATTTACAAGCACTACTTTGTTTTTATTCTTAAGTGATTTACCTCAGATTTCAATTTATTGTGAAAGGCACCTGGGAAACATCTTCCACTCAATTTCCACTCAAACAGAAACGTTCTCTTTTTCCTGCTTCACATACCACTCCATCCTGTGCTTTCTGATTTTTTTCAAGATTTCTTATAAAAGGTAATCTTAAGCCTTGAAACATTTTAACCTGTGTAAAAGTAAATCATCCCCATTTAAATATCTGTAAAATTATTGAGACAGTGACAGTCCAGTGAAGCAAAGAAAAAAACAAATGCAAACATCTAAAACTGACTGCCCAAATGTTTGCTGGTTTTATGCACAGTATTTGCTTTGCATCACAGTTTTTAATTGTAATTAGATCTGTAATGATGCCATAAATATGTACATTTTATAGATTTTTTTAAAAGCTTGTCTAGAGTGAAAATAGTGAGGTTTGTCTAATAGTTTCTTTCAGCTCCACACACTCATGACAAAACTGTAGAATGAGTTTGTCAAGTTGTCAGAATTAAATAGCTGTTAAAGTACTTAGGGAGGTAACATACAAAATTTATCTATTGTGAGACCCCACCTTTTTGAAAGTCCAAAACTTAGAGAACAGACAGAATAAAACACAGAGAAGAAAGCATTATGGCATGTTTGATGGACAGCCTTTTAAGAAATGTGGATTTATAAGGGCTGAATTTTCCTGGGTTTTTTAGCTTACTTTGAAGAAATCCTTCATATCTACACCATCTTCTCAGCTTTAACAGCATTTCTTTCCAGAGTATCATCTCATCTTCTAGACAAGGTAAGGATTAAGGGCTTCAAAACAAATTCAGTTGTTTCTAAAGGTCCTTTGTATCATATGTAAGAAATTACTACAACTAGTCACAGTTCTGTCTTGTAATATACAACTATAGGTGGAATAAACATACTTCTCCTACATGGGAGAACAATGTGTCAGTCAGAAGCTGATCCCAGTTTGTTTTCTCACCTTGGCAGAGAATAGCCACACTCTGCTGTGCACAGTAGAAGACCTGACAGAAAGAATACATTATCTACACTCCCCTGAGTCTTATGCATCTCATGTTTGTGTGCTTCAGCTGATGATCATGCCACTGACAATACGTGAGATTTTTCTGGCACAAGGAAAACAACCCTCTCATCCCCAAAAGCTGGGCACACCAATGGGAAAAGATTTCTCTTCACACACCTTGCAGAAGCAGAGATACCTGCAGTCCTTGGAGGGATTATGTGAACAAGCCAACAGCTCCACACATTCTGCATTTGTGCTTGAGCCTACAGAGGTGCAGCCAGAAGCTTTCCCTTACTCTCTGGCCAGTAAATTCTCATTGTGCCACCAACTACCAAGGCTGAGAAATAAAATGGGTGAAGAGTCCATGACGGCTGTAGCACCTCATAGAAGAAATGTCACTTCAGGATGACATAAGTGCTCTTTCTTCCATCTTCATGAATCCCATTGCACGTGATTGACAAAGGTCTTTCTGCTCACAGGATGATGGAAATAAGTCACATCAGCAAGCATTGAGATGTTGCTTTTTTAGATCTAACATCAGCTCTCACTACCCATGCAAGCATGCAGTGTTCACAGGTAAAGTGTAATGGCCCACATGTCAGCTTTGTGCATTTCAGGACCAGTTAAAGGTGCTACCAGAGCAGTAGCAGAGCAAGCAATGACAAGCAGCAAGGGAAGTACAGCCACCAGCTGGCAGAACAGCACGATGCATTGAGGAACTTGGTGATGAAATGTCTTGGCCTCTAAAGCAGCTTCCTACTAACAAAGAGAGACTTAATCTCATCAGCGTCACCATGTGAAGCCAGGCATACATACAAATAATGCCATTTCTTCTTTACTCTGGAACACACAATGGAAGCTGACTGACTGACTTGTGAAGAGGACTGAAAACATGCACGGTCACTTTGTTCAAAGAGCTGAGAACACAAAAAGAGCTTTGTTTCCTTACACCTATTCTCTTTCATAGATGAGAAAGAAGGTGGGAACTACTAGGATGCCTCTAAAACAGAGTGCCACTCTGCCACAAGAAGGCTCAACTGGAATAAAAAATCCAGGCTGGAGTGATGTGCTGGTCTGTGACTGACTGGCTGTGTCTTGCTCAATGACACTGCAATGGCAAACCAAGCAATGCAGCCACCTGGGATGTCTTTTCAAGGGTAAAGCCTGCCTGTTCAGAGATGATTTCTTAGACTCGAAAAAGATCAATGAGGTGAGAGAGGCCCCTGAACTCTGTCACCACATCTAACAGCTGTGAGGACATAGCTGATGCTTACCATGGGTTGGGCCTGAAATGCAGTTTTCAATAGCAGGAGTTGATCTTCAGTTGGCAAATCTCAATAGCACTGTTGTTCCTTGTAGCAATCAAAACTCCTTCCCTTTACCAACCCCCTGATCAACTCAGAACCACCACTCCTGGCCGAGGTATGTGGCTGGAACTGGATCTTGGATGCTGGACTTGAAATAAACGACCCAACTAAGGCCAGCAGCCAGGAGGATGAATTTGCCTCATTATTTCAGTATTAAATGAGGCTGGCAGTTCTCAACCAATATAGAAAAACATCCTTTCCTTTCCTCTGCCTCCCCTCTCTCCTTATGAAAGCAAAGACCACAAATGTGTCCTGTGTGTGAAGGACAATGAGGTAGGTCTCTGAGCAGAGGTTTGAAGACTGCCTTCAAAGTCACCTTTCAGAAGCTCAGCCTGAACCTGATGCTTTCCCTTGGTTTCCATATCTGCAAACACAAGTAGGCTGTGTGCAAGCCAGGGACACACACAAGTACCTCAGCAGGAAACAGCTTCTGCTGCATTGATCAGAAGCATCAAGTTACTGTATGATGGCAACAGCTCAAAGTCAGAGGGCCTAATTTATATGGCTCTGCAACTTTGTTATGCCAAACAGACGTGTTAAAGATCAGCTGCCTGAAGATCTTTGCACTCCAGTTTTAGTTGAATGAGCAACTATTACACATGTTCAAAATCATTATACAAAGACAGACAGACAAGCCAGTGACACAGCTATGTCACTTAAGCCCAAGAACGGATTCAGGATTCCACTGTGGCCTTGTCTATAAGAAAGACCCTGTATACAGACACTCAATACAAGCCAGAAGAACAAAACCATTCCTCCCCAGCTGAGGTGAACAACTACCATCTGTTTTCACAGCATTTTCAGATACACAGGGGAATTTGAGCTGAGTATCTCCTAGCTATAGATTTAGCAATAAGGAGTGCCCTCCATGTTAAAAATACATTTAAATCATCTGTTACAAGGATAAAATGTAGGACAAAGTTCTGTAAACCTTCATACAGATCACGCAATGCACAGAGCCTCTACCAAGACAACTGCCTGGAAGTGCAGGCAACTGCATGTCTTACATAAAGCAAAAGCATTAAACTGCTGCTTACCCAGGCAACCCACCACTATCACTCACTAACCTGTACTGCCAACCTCCACCACCTCTCTCTCTTCTTAATACACCTCCATAGACAACTCAAACTCTATATTTCTTCGCTATCATGAAGATTAAAGACATGCTGAGAATCAGTAGACAGCAGGATAACTTTCAGAAGAGACAAAGTGCACAAAAGGATAATCTACATGGATCTTACTGATGCTTCTATTTATTCCTGCAACGTTTAAGCATGTGGCACGTAACCTGCAAGAGGCAATTTCCAAACTGAAGCACAACGCAATGTATTAGCTCAGTCAACTGAAGCTGCACCTTCAACAGTAAGCCCAATTTGACTGATGGTGTTAAATGTCCTTGGAAGATGCATGTCACCAAAGTGTGACTGTGCATCTGATCACTGAATATAAGTGAAACTGCTTTTAATTCAGCACACAGGGAGAGCCAGGCAGGTAGGCGCTCTAGGAAGGAAATTCTTCTTTGTCCCTTCACCATCATCTAGAGTTGGTAGGAGTTGGCCTCTTTCACAGTATTCTTTCTAATGGCAGCTTGTGATTTAATAAATTGAGTCAGAATCTTGAATACAAGGCACTCAGTAATTTGAATTATTAATTACCTTGTTTATTTGAACACATTTTACCTTGAAGTTGTTCTAGCATTCTTATTCTCGATTTTGAAAATTGACCCTCATGAAAAGCTACTGGTGACTTACAGGTACTTTTCTAGCTCTAAGAAACTGCATTAGTAATTAAGTGAGACCTCTTTTAAAGGTCAGATTTCTTCAGCAGCTAAACATCATCTCTTCTGACCACATGATTAGGTCAACAGAATTTCTCTCATTAGTTCCTCCATATGTACATCTCCACACTTGCTTTGTCTTTCTACACAAACACAAACATGTTAATTTCCATGTTTGAATAACTGTAGTAGAAGAACAAATTGAATGTTCAAATTTGAAGCAGAAATTCAACCCATTTACTGAATGGAGAAACTTGATTAGGAATTTTCAAACATCAGAGAACTAAGTACTCAAATCACACTGAAAGTCAATATAAATTGAGCACTGATCTTTCCAAAACTACGCTAAACACAGCTTTAAATACAGCAATATGAAGAATATTTCAGTGGTTTTTTTAGTCTGATGTTATGAAGCTCGGACCACCAAACAGTAATGCAAACTTTTTGCTTACTAACAACCACTATCACCCTCTTCTCAGGTTTAGGAACAAAATCCTATCAATGGAAACACTCAAGGCTATTTTTAAGCATAAAACATGGTGAGATTTGGGAGAGTCCATCAGAGCACTCAAGATACTTACGTGAATAACACGAGCTGAATACTTTTCACCCCCACCCCTCCAAATTTTCAATTCACAGACTTGTAACAGCATATCATCTGGGCTTAGGGACATTTTGCAGTAGAAGATTTTCTCCTATTATACCTCTTTAGGATGGAATGCTCAACACTACTGTGAAATGTTCAGAGTAGCCTTAGCACTCTACTGTGTGTATACACCCAGTAATGAAGATTAATCACTTTTATTTTCACCGTACCTGTAACCAATATAATTCCTTTTGCATCTTTAAAAATGTTTAATATAATGCTGTATTTAAAGCCAGTTTAGAGAAGCTATCATACATAAATACTAGGCAGATCCAAAGGAATAACCATAGTAGCAACCTCTCCATTTCCATGGAAACCCTACTTACAACACATGATCAAATCTTACATGAATGTTAATCTCTTAAATCTATATAAATTCACACTTCAAAGATGCAGTCTACAAACAAAAGAGTCTGCAATATAAAGCACCAGTATCTCAAAAAATTTAGCAAGCAGCAGAACTGTTGGTGCTCCTTATGCACAGAACTCCTCAGAGTCAGCCTGTAAAGCATCCCTCACAGCAGGGGTGCTAGAAAACAACACACCATGGCAGTGATGAAAATAACTTGGAAACTGACATCTTCCCATGCAATGTTTTTTAAAGATTAAAAAGATACCAAAATCATCAACAACAACAAAAAAAATCTCATTCTCCAGAAAGACATGTATGTGGTCTGGTGTGGCAGTGCAAAAAGGAGGTCAGCATAGATGTGCCCTTCTGACAACAAAACACAGAAGAAGAAAACAACTAAAAAAGCCAAACCAAAACTGGGGGCAAGTCAAGAGAAAAATCTAATAATTTCAAGCTCATTCCCTACTAGAGCAGAGTTCTTGGCAAAAGCAGAGAACTTTTTCTAAGGCTTTATACATGTCTGTTCAGTGAGAGCACTAAAGAAACAATGTAAGACATTTTGCATGGTAGCTGAATTTATTGGTTTTCTCTTCCAACCAGGCATTAAAAACTACTCATCAATTACTTCCTAGGGCTAAGAAATACTATGAGTGTAACACCACGTTAACCTAGACTTACATACTTTAAGGCCTTCCCAGAACACTGAAAAAAAACCCCAAAAAACCCTACCCCAAACTCTCAAACTAACCAAAACAGAGGTACCAACTTTCTGCACAGTCTCTGTACACGTTTTCCCTCTGAGTTGCAGAACCTGCTAAGTTTCTCCTTTTCTCATGGCAGAGAGCAAAGTTCACGATTTGGAGAAGATGTGGACAAAGCAGGAAGTAGGCATGCCCAGACTGGGGACAAAAGACCACTCTGTGGCTACTGACAATCCAACACAGCAGAACAGAAAAGAGCACTGACAACTGACCTACAATCATCAGCATGGATGATGATCACTTGGGTATGTACAGCAAGGAAGGGCTATACTCCATAGGCTGAAGCAAAATGATCCAAGTATTTTAAGCATTTTTACTGAAAGAAAAGCTACAACTGGGTCAAGATCCTGTAAGAACACCACAGTTAATGCCTGTCCCACCAGTACAATCAATTCCCTCAAAATACACTATACAGAAGAGAGAAGTTTAAAGAGATGCAGACAAGCAGATCCACTTACAGTCTTTTACAAACTGAAGTGACCACCCTGGATTTCTGAAGGAATGCATTACATAAGCTCAGCTTCTTTTCTATTTTTTATCCTTCCTGTTAACCTTTTAACTAATGCATGACTCTTCCTATCTCAATGTATGTTCAATTTCTTCTTGATTAATATTGAGCCAATTAGCTTACTCTTAATTGCCAGCACAATGACAAGATTTTAAGTAATTCTTTACTATATTCATCTGGTGTTTGACACATTTCACATTAAATGAAGAATGGCATATCTAGCTGAGCTTCCAAAGCTAATTTAGACAAGGGAAAAAAATAAATCAGTCAATCCCCTGTGTTAGAATTTGTCTGGGCTCCAAATTAATGGTCTGAAACCTCAGTCAGTAAGTAACATGCTCTGTGTCTGCTTGGCTTGAAACCTGAAAGAATAAATTCTATCTTCAACCACACTACATTATCAGAACAGATCTGAACAATATCAATAATGTAGAGAAAAGCCAAGTAGAATCAGAGAAATGCAGTGCAGAACAGGTGGAACTCAGATACATAAATTTCAAGGTACTGTAGAGGATAAGAACCGATTTATTCTCTTTCTAGAAGGTACAAAATGAAATGGCATGCCCAGTGACTCTGTCACATTTCTTAATTTTTCTGCAAAAATAAGCAATTACAGCCAAATAAAAATAGAGAAAAGGGGAGATTAAGCTTAAGAGTAACAGGCCTTTGCAAGTATGGTTAGAAATTGTCAGTGTGAACACAAGATAAGTACTCTGTTCACTTACAAAGGAAAGCAAAAATAATGTTCAAATTGTTAATAATGTTGTAATTTTTTTCTGTAAAGTAATTCAGATCTTGTGTGTCCTATATTCCCTTGAGAAAAGCTCATCCAATCAACCAGTCAATTACTTTCAACGCAGGACAGGGAAAAAGGTAACCATTTTGAATTTTCAGCTCCAATTAATTTTATAAAGATAACAGAAATTGTTTTCTAATTTATTCACCTGCTTAGCACCAAAGTGCATCAAAGCACAACTGCGTTCATTTTTGTCATGACACAGTGAGGCCTAAGAACATATCATCATTATATGATGAAGCAATCCCAAATGACCAGTATTTAGATTCCTTGTAAAATTAAGAAATGCACTCTGCCATCACAGAACTAGAATTTCAGAAAAAATAATCCTACTACAGATATATAATTGTTGTGAAACTTAAAACCACAAATAAGTTTCCATCTCCCGTACCACCAGTAACACAGAACTTCTGCTGATTACAAAAACAGACTAAAAAAAAGGGGGGAAAACCAGCTGGATGATCCTTGGCAAACATTAGACAGTAAAATAGGGAAGTTTTGACTTCAAAAATTACTCAGCACTGTCCTGAAAATGAGACATGTTAAGTGAAATGAACTGCCATTATTAATTTTTTTAAAATACCTGAAGTGTGTTCAAGACTGATAGTACAGAAAGGACAAAACCCCAAAATTCTCAGTGTCAAATACTGTATGTACAACTGTGCTGCCCTGCAGAAACCGATCTGATTTTTAGAGGTGACAGTATTCATTTTAGGGGAAACATCATTTGGCTATCACCTGGCAGAATAAATTTGGCTGAGGTGTCCATTCAGACACATGATGTTCAATACCTGCATCTTAATCAAGAGAGACACATTAACATTTTTATCCTTTAGAGATTCAAAGACTCCAAAACAAGTACCATAGCTTAGCAGGAAATCAGAACCAAAACCCAACAACCAATGCACGTATTTAAAATGAAAAAGGGAAACATCAAATATAAATTCTAAAGCTCTAAGTGAAACATTAAATTATACTTGGATGTGCACACACATGCCCCACCACAGTAACATTTTCATAAACATACAGCAAAGTTTGAAAGATTATCTGGTAAAAATACCATCCACAATACCAATCGTCGACTCCTCTGCGGGAACATCAGAACCAATCTGTGCCATGACTGTGATCAATGCAACTTGCTTTATATATGAACTCTTTCCTCCCATGTTGGGTCCAGTTATTATCATGACCCTTTCACCATCTCCCTGGAAACATAAAACATTGGTGAAACATATTGTCCTGCACATGGTGCTGTTCTAAGAAAGGCTGCTGAGTGTATGTGCCTACAGGGATAAAGGACAAGCCCTCAGGACACAGTCTGTAGTTGAAAAAGCTTCCTTCACAGCATTCAGTTTTCAAGAGTTTATGATGCCACGTATCAAAAATCTTCCTAAGTCCACTCCAGGCTCATAAGAGAGGAGCATCACTATCATCTTTCATTACTCTTGAGCAAAACAAAGTGAGGAGAACCTTCTTGGTCCATCAAGGAACCAAGAGAATCCATGAAGCATCTGTACAATTTCATTTGAAGGGGGAACTTCACCAGCTTTCAGCACAGCCAGTGCTGTCCTAATTTGGATTCTGCTCCAGTTAAGGAGTTCTCATTGCCAAATGGGGGGGAAATCTGGCAGCCAAAGATCAGACCTAGACCCCTTCATAACTGCTTGCCTTGGTACAACACACACACACATTCAAACAGAAGGGCTACAAGAAGAAATCAAGACATTTTTGAGTTTGGCAATACGTGACTGCAACACAGATATTGTGAGCAGATTGTATCCAATCTCTGATTGACTGGTGCATCCAACCACTGAAATCTTACAGAAAAATGAATCAGATGCAAGAGCTTGTCTCAGCTGTAAAAGTCCCTACAGTACTGCTGTAGGTCTATGGCTCCAGAATAAAACTGTCATCTTCTGGTGGAAGACAGTTGCTAATACAAAATTAAAACTCATCAATGAGTCTATAAAGCCTTATCACAGCCTGCATCAAAACTAGGAAATTAGATTATGCAAGGATGTTGAATAACTAGAGTTTTTACTTTCTACTACATACATACAATGAAATCCAACAACTGATGAACTAACCAAAAGTCAGCATATTTCACTGCTCCACAGGCGGGGCATGTCAGACAGGACAAGCATAATGAACATTAGACACACTACTTAGGGAAGTTGGAACTGACCAGGCACTGTGATGACAACAACATATCTCTGAGGAATAAACATGATTATCTTTACAGGGATTTCATTTTGTTAAGAGGGAGGCAAATAAGATTTATATGTCACATGTCATAATCCACATCATAGAAAAGATGGATGGAATCAGTCTTAGGTCAATGCAGAAAACTGTTTAGCTTTTGCTGGAAAAAAAAAAACCCTGTCCATAAGGAAGTCACAATAAAGTCAAAACCCAAAAAATGTCATTATCAGGAATAAAGAATGGAAGTAATAACATGCATATGACTACATGAGAACAAAACTCACAACATTCTAGTCTCTGAGGTGTAGTTTCAATACAGCAACTGAAACTTCATCAGGACCACCATTTGGCTCAACACAACAGAATTACAGATACTTAAATCCAGGATGAGTTAATCTGTTAGAACCCACAAACTTCTTCCATGTGTTTGGTATCCCTCTGGGGTCCCTCCAGCCATGTTCTGACACTGGTGGCTGGCTTGCAAAGCCAGCTTTCAGAAAGAACATATGCTGTAACATCAGACCAGAGAGCCCATCTGCCCTTATAATTGCACAGAACCATAAGCTAACATCTTAGTGGAATTTATGGATGAAGTTAGAATTTCCATGAATATTTGGATGAGAGAGGGAGAACTGAAAAATAAGATGTTTATTTCAGGGCACTGCAAGAAAGCTTTTCCTAAAGTTAGTTATTTGACAACATTTCAGCTGAAAACATGACAGCAATTGCATTTTACTGTTGATTCAAATACATCAGCTTAAAACCAGACACGTTTTAATAAACTGGGTTCCCACCTACCTCTCTCAAAAAAGACAGAACTCTAACAGTAGAGGCAAAAACGATTCCACCACGATCAGTTGATTTTGTAATATTCAGTATTTAGAAAGCCAACATAAGAATGGGGCTAACAGGGGAAAGTGCATGATGATTACTAAATGAGATGATGAGTTTTCTGTAAATGCCATCTGTCGTTTGTTTGGAGTTGACAAATAATTTTGAAAACATTCCCTGATGTATTGCACAATATCTGTATCATTGTTCAGTATATAACATGGTTTAAAAATATCTCCAGAGAAATACATACACATTTGAATGGTATTTATCACAGCCCATGCTCCACACTGACATACCTTTTATATATCAACTGTATGAAAAAGCAGTTACGTGTACACAGTTCAGTGCATTTTTTGTATTAAGAACAGAAACACAGTATTTAAAAAAAGGTTCAGAAAGGTAAATATTTAATAAAAAACGCCAAAAGGGCATGCCACTTAAAAAAACAAATTTAGGTTTTGATGAAAAAAAAAGGAGGAAACAAAATAAAAGATGTTTATCAGAAACAGATTAAGTGAAGTAAAATATGACAATATTTCCTACCTGTGGTAATTGTGTATTTATAGCAATTTTAGGTAATGTAGGTCATGCAATTTAGGTAATGTTGCATAGAAAATGTCAGGAAATAACCTACCCACTTTCTTTGACGACTTGGCAACAATAACAAGCAAGAGTCTTACTACTTCTCAACATCACTCTCTATTGCAGAAAACAACAGCCAGAAGGAGACTTAGGGGCAACACACTGCCTGCAAGCTAAGCATGGGGGATCTTTAGCATATGTTAATATGAAAGGCTTCTTCCAACCAGTGTGCAATCTACAAAGAATGGACTTGCCACTACACAGTCAAGAGTCAGAGCTCCAAATCTGCTCTGTCAGATTAAAAAAGGCTGCATGAAATCAATACCTCCAGAAAGAAAGGAAAACACATAGTAAAGTAATACCACCAAAAATGATCTGAGCTATCTTAGAACTGTCTTGGAAAGTGAGCCTGTAAGACATGGAAACATTTGTTGTGCATTTGAACATTAAAAAGTTCCACTAATCTCACATAAAGTTATGACAAAATGTAGACTTCTTCTGATAACACTGGTAAAACCCCTGGAATTATTAATTTGTTTTTCAAAAAGAGCCACTTTAAACTTTTATTTTCCTAGTTTTGAGATCATCTGTTTTAGCTTAGGAAGGGATTGGTTGGACTTGATGATCTTCAAAGGTCTTTTGCAACCCTGTGATCCTGTGATCTTTCTTAATGCCGTGAAAAGCGAACAACGTTGTAAAGAGAGTGTCTGGCTGCTAGATAGCAGAAAAAGGACACAACAGATGTGATCACATCTAGCCATATCTCTCTGAAATGCAACCAAGCAGAAAGCTGTATGATTAAATTATTTATTTTAACTTCGTGGCCAGGATGCAGATGCCAAATTCCCCCCCTTGGATGATGCTGAAGCTCAAACCATTTCTCAGTACTTACTGAAAGGTTAGTGGTATTTGGAACATACTGATCCTGTTCTCCCAGTAGCACATCAATCACAGGGTGCCTCCCATTTTTTATAATTATTTCTCGACGATTATCTTGCACAGTTGGTCTGCAGAAAGGAAGAGACATTAATTTCAACATTCATTGTAACTGATTACTTAGAAGTACTGCAGCTAAAGCCTGAAGAAGGGTAGGAAAAAAATAGAAATGACAAAAATTAATTAATGCTGTCAAATATTTCTAAGGACTTCCCTGGTTTCATTCAGTGATAAAAAAGTATTAGCAGATTGGGTAACAAAATTTTAGAATTCTTCATTTTTCCACTCCCTAGGGAATGTTTCGTTTGTTTAGTTGTATTCTAAAGGAATACTAGGAACTACAAAATGAACAAGCAGTAGCAAAAATACACAAACTGGAGGGGACTGCTTTCTTCCCACCACTACAGTGGCTTCTGCAAGTGCCACCTTTTGCAGACACATTTCATACTCTCAGAATGATCTTGCTGAACTAGTCCAACCTGCTACTGCATTAAACCCTAACTAGTGTGGGGAGTGGAAAAATAATTGTCCAACTTTGTATATTATGACTGATAACACATTAAATGATATAAATCAAAGAGTACAGTATGACAGAGCTGTAACTCTCCTATAAACATTAGCAGCTCTCATAATGTGACAGCAACTCCCAAACATATGAGTCATCAAACCATAACAGTCTATAGAAAGAGCTTACTATTTAAGTTGACATACTGAAATGACAGTACCTTTTCAGAGATTAGTATGCAAACCAGATCAATACTACTTACTTTCTTCTCTCATCTCCAAACCATGTAAAAAGTTTTGCCTTTAATGCTTCCACCTTAGCTACAAATTTATCTATGTGTCTAGTCATACATGTGTAATTCCACGTTATACATCTTCACATCAACAAAGTTCTACCTCCAAGAGCTGTGTGCTCTTCACAGAGAGAAAAATGCAAAAGAAGCATGTTCCACTAAATTATGACTGTGATTTCCTTTTGTTCTCTTGCAACTTAAATTTACTTTTTCATTGCAAACTGAAGTGCAGCATTCAATGGAGAGGTAAATGTGGTGTCATGTCTCAGCAACATTTTGTTACACAAGAAGTATAATCACTCTGAAATAAGAGCAGTAATTTAGGAAAGTGACGACAGCTGAGTAAAAGAGTAATACTGGAATAAAGACACATATTTTTTTTACTGGAAATTAACTAACACTTTGGATGGACTTTAGAGGGGAGGGAAGAAAAGACGCGAGGAGCGTGATTTTTCCTGAGTGGAAGAATGAGGATGCAATTTGAAAAGAACATGGAGATAAAATAAATGACATATTAGGAGCACAATGCACTGGAGAAAGAGGTGCAAGTTAAGAATGGTGTGGGTTGGTTTCTTTTTAGCACGAAGATATTTCCAGCAGTTGAATAGCTGAGATTAAACCAATATGGACAGAGTCTTAGGCCTTTGGGATAAAGAAAGGAAATGTCACCCTCCATTTGATGAACTGGTAAGCTGTTTGGAGCTGTAATATGATAGTCCTAAAAGGGAGAACATCCCTAGAAGCACTTCCTTCTGGATTTCTCCACTTTGCATTCAGAAGAGAGGCATAACAGCTGAATGATCCATTTGCCATTTTATAATTCTGCCCTCTACTTTGGGCATAATTGTCTTTATCCTAACTGCTCAAGCCTCCATACACGTAACTGTGAAATATGATGTGAGTTTCAGATGCCATGAGCCTTGCTGACTCTGCCTATTCTGGTTTCACACAATGGGGCTTGCAGAGGCAGGCCCTCAGCCACAGTCATTTAAAAGTTCTTCCCTGTCCCAGTTAGACAATCACATGTCATGCAGTAAGAGAGAACTGGGGGACGGGGGTGGAAATTGCTCTGGAATGTATAACGTCCTTTATTCATGCATCTTTTCAATGGTGCTCCTTAAACAAACTCACTGCTTGCAGAATGGATACTCAAACTTCAGATGATGATCTCTGGGCTACCTACACCAGTTAGGCATCTAACTTTGTGTCCTGGGAGCCCAATGCCTTACATTGTCCATGTCAGGGTTGAGTCTCCCAAAGCAGGGTTCCAGAGACAGGTTGAAACTCCAAGATATGCTTACTACTCTCCAACAACCATGTGGAGCACCAGTGCTCCCAACCTCACAACTTGTTTACCTGCCTCAGGTAGGATGATATGAAACAATCCTCAATCAAAAAAACATTCTTCCGAAATACTCGAGTTGGTTAATATGGATGTCCCGTCTTTCCTTCAGTAGTCCTCCAAAATTAATTATTGACACCTTCCCTGCAGCTGAAGTTTCACTGAGAAGTCTCCTTCCTGCCAGTTTATAAGCTCTAAGCCACTCTTTAAAATTCAGTGAATTATTTAAACACTGCACAGTGAATTAATAAAATTTCAGTTTGTTTTCTCATCTCAGTATACAGAATAAACGAGCAATTACTTTTAAAGAGATTTTGATTAGCAGCAGGCATGATCAAGAATCCAGAAGTGATCAATACTGTCTTTAATGCTGTATAAATGCAGAAGGATATCTAAGTGGATTTCCCTTTATCCACACACATTTAATACATGATTTGCTGTTATTTCCACGGGTCACAAATGTTACCAATTCATATGGTTATACATAAGCAATTGCCCAATTACTTGCAATGTAGCCCCACAATGACATTTAAAAACCACACAGCACTTTTCAAAAAAAGAGTATGTGGACTGTATGGAAGAAGGAATGGCTGAGGACTGGAAACAGATAGCCCTCACAAGGGTGTTCACAGTAAGCCTCAGAAACAGTAAATGCCAATCTCTAGGACAGCACTCAGCAAGCTGAAGCAGTGGTTCAGCGAGCGTCGAGTCTCTCTGGGGACACAGACCTCGTGATATAGAAGAAAACACACCAATAAGACTGACTATCTCTGTGTAGGTGCAAGGGATGTGGGTTTGCGAGGGGGAGGAAGACCCAAGTTGCAGATTGTACACAATCAGGAGCCAGCTCTGGACCAATCTCTGAGGCAGAAAGCCTTAAGGGTTCATGCTTCCTCATGGCAGAATGCAGCAGGCTGTGGTGCCTGGTGTGCACGTGTGGGTCTTGCACAGAGGGAAGGGCACAGCTCATCAGATTTAACACACATTCCTAGGTAAGGCACCATCCCTGCTCTGGAAGCTGGCTCTAATTACCTATTATTTACCTGAAATACATCTTTGAAACATACCTCATACACCTTAAAATCTTAGGTATTATACACTATAAAGTCAGACTTTGATGAGGAGAAAAGAAATAGGAGGAAAAAAATTTCCATGCAAAGTCCAACATATATTTCTGTTTGTGAGGTACCATCTACCAACCACACACAGTTTGAAAACCAGACAAACATGAGATGTCAAATTTAAACCGCAATGTTTACAGACTTGAATTAAGCCCAGAAGTGCCGCTTTGCAAAATCAGATTAAGTCGAAACTACTGCAAACAATTTCAATAATGCATTTTATCACGGTACACATATTAAAATCAAATTTATTTAAAAAGCTCTCTCATAATTCCCTATAAAATCTTACATAAAAATTAAACATTTATTACCTGCAGTAGTCTCCTTGTTTAGCCACCTGAGCCAATGAGAACAGACAGTCGATAGTTGCTAGGTGACCAAGTGCTTTAGACACGGGGTGATAATGTTCACTGAAATGGCTACACCAAAACAGGGGAAAATAACAGGAGGAAGAAAAGAGGAAAAAAAAAAATCATTTCATACAGATAGGAATGTACTGTCAAAATACACCTCGTGCATGCTTCTCACAGAGCTCTCTACAGTCTCTAAATTACTCTGAATTCAAATCTCCCAGCAGTGTATTAACTTACAGTATGAGGACACAATCTTGCTCACAGCAGACTTCGTGCTTCCCTTGTAACAGGGCATTATTTTTAAGCACAAAAAGGCGGCAAAATGAAACTCATTTAATAGCATATAAAGGGTCCACAGTTGATCCCTGCTGCCTAAATAAGGTCTCTGAAAATGCCACTGTTTATCACAGTGGCAGCTGAATCGCAACTGCCAATTCACTTCAGCTGTAAGTTACAGTCAAATAACCCCCCCTCCAAACAATAAAAAAAACCCCTCAAACCCTGAAGTGCCTGAATACAGGATTTGTCTACAATATCAATAAAATATGGTAAGTACAATAGAAAATTCAAGAATTCACCTTCCATTTATGGTACCGATGCCCCTAGTACAACAATAACATTACCAGGAGAAAGCAGAGTTCATTCTTTTAGTACTGTAGAATTTATTTCTCTCCACTCCTAGCCTCAAAGATACAATTGGGGAATATAAAGCAAGTAAGGGAGCAAAAATGAATAAATAAATAAATGGAGGGCTGGGGAAGATCACTCTCTACACATCTTTCCTTGCTGTACGCTGCTATCATATGACACTATTGAAATCATCAAAGTGAACATGAAAAGCAGCAGATCTAAGTAAAGAAAGGTCTACTAAAACTTATATAGCTAATATAGTAACAAAAAAAATAATGTAACTATTTTTATGGTATTGCAAAGGCAATACATCTGGAAGAGTGAATTGGAATTTCAGTTTCTAATAAAGTTTACAGAACCTCTGGGTTCCTACCAAGAGGCAAAACTTGGCATCAGTTACATCCAGTGAGGCAATTTCAGAAGGAAGTTTTTGTGGTATGGAAAAAAGCACAAGTGAGTTAATTATTATTGCAAGAATTGAGGGATAATTTCAGTGTGCTAGTAATTCCTGGAAGTAAAGCAGTGATTTATAACCTGACACCTGAAAATTAAAGGTGTTCAGAAGTTTGAGAAATATATTTTAAACTTAACATACACAGGTCTATGGGGCCAGATGGGATCCATCCCAGGGTGCTGAAGGAGCTAGCAGAAGTGCTCACCAGGCCGCTTTCCATACAGGGGTAGGGAGAATCACACTCACACAAGCAACTGCCCAAACACCCTGAACATTCCTAACTGAAAAACTGTAACACTGCAATTGTTGTATAATAAATTCTATTCTCATCTCAGTTACACTGTACTAGATTCAGTTTCACTCCATTTTCAAATTTTGAGAGCCACTGTATATATTTAATAGTGTGCTGTCATCAGAATTTTAAAATCTAGAGACATCACTGCTGCCTTCAGGACTTAGTGTGTAAAGGTCTCGCTTTCAAATGCTTTATGTTGAAGAACAGTATTTTACCATGGGCAGCATAGCTGAGTTATCAACTGCGTTTTTTCCTTTGGTTGTTTTTTTTTTGTTAAGATAAAACTCTTTCTTCTTCTGTTCTTACAGCAATAAATAAAATAATAAAAAATGAGTCTATTTTGTCAACTCACTCTAAAAAGTTTAGCCATTCAGCGTTGCAGTCAAGGACTAGCTGCTCCCGGAGCTGATTCAGATGTTTGTCATTTTCTATAACAAACGGCGAGTGGAAACGGCTGACAGCTTTTGTGCTGGAAAACAGAGAGAAGCCAAATAGGAAATCAAGGTTACTAAGCAATCAGTTACACCATCTACATGCAAAATTGGACTAGTTTTCTAACTCACTCTGAGCCTTGAAAATGCACGGTAAAAAAGCCAGTTCTTTTATTGTGGTACCAAACTCTATTGATACCAGTGATCTTCACTGTGAATAAAGTGATTGGCTACTGTACTGCTGCCCATTCTGAAGGCTGCATTTTTCACAATGTATTATGTATCACTGAAGCTTATATATCTCACAAAATTCTCTTCAGCAACAGGCTTCACAAAGATGATTTTTCTTTGACTGGCTGCATATACAACAACCTCCAACAAAAAAATTTCTACTTTAAAGCTGAAACTTCACAATAAACCTGGAATAAACTTAGTAAATACAGACTGTATTGCATGGATACTAGTTTCCATTTAAGGCACTTGCTCTTTATTTATGTATTTCCATTAAGGACTCATGTTGGCATTCCCAGGCATTCTTTTACAATATCCAGAATAGCTGTATTTTTCCTTCATCGCCTTAATTCTGTCTACTCTGTGCACTTCAATATCGAATTCTTGCATAAGTGAATAGAACATCGCTTCAGAGTTCACCTTTATTATGCCTACTTCTGATGAGACATGGCTCTGTGTACACATCATAACATAAGGTATTCTACCTGTTTAAATAATAAATGATCTTCCAGTTCACCTCTGTTTCATGTACTGGAAAAAGTATCTAAACTATCTAAAATCATGCTTACACAACACTAAGTAACAAAGCAAGCAAAGCTTGTTTGTATGAACAAATAAAATTAAAACATTTTTAATACACTAAGTCTTAGATACTGAGATATTTTGCACAGCTACTTTTACCTTTCTGAATAAAGTAAGAACAACTAAAATTTTATGAAAAATGTATATCTACAATCTACAGGCACAACTGAATCAAAACCGTAATTTTCATGCCAATACATCTGCTTTGAAACATTAAGTACTATTTAAAAATAAACACTTTTAAAAGTTCCGGTTTTTCAGCTTGGTCTTGTTTGGTTTTAAGCAAAACTTACTATGGCAATAAATCAATGTAACCATTTTCATTGGTTGCTTTTAGTTTAAAGAAACCCCAAACCACAAACACACATGGAGCTGTGACAATGTGTATCTAATTAACTGTAAAACCAAAATGGCCCATACTATATTTTTTTCCTTATATATTAAAATACAGCAAACTTTAAAGACATTTTACATACCTACTAACCATAACCCAGTCAGATGGAACGGATGATTTATTGGAATTCTTGACTTCTATCATAAACTAAACAAACAGAAATATAATATTACACGTCATGGGAAGTTAAGAAGACTACAGAAGCATAACCATAATGAAATCAAGAAATCTGCAAGCATCAGACGAAACCCATACTCATCCTGAAGAGACTGAGCAGACCAGAAGCTAATGTTCTTTCTTCCCTAAAAATGAGGGTAATCACGTACATTTGCTGCCAATAGAGCAACTTCTACCCTGAGCTGTTCTTTTGCTCTGCCATGTTCCTGCCTCATCTTTGCCCTTTTGCTCCTCCATCTACTAAAATGTTCTGCTCACCTCCCTCTTACCAAGCCAAACCCAGACTAAAGCTAGTTAAGACTTACCTGATCCTGACTGGGCCTCGCAGAGAATTCAGCATTTACACAGACTCTACACTATACACAAGCTGTACTCAGGCTGTTTCACAGAATCACATAATGATCGGGGTTGGAAGGGGCCTTTGAAGATCATCTAGTCCAACCCCCCTGCCAGAGCAGGGTCACCTTGAGCAGGTTGCACAGGACACAGTCCAGGCAGGTTTTGAATGTCTCCAGAGATGGAGACTCCACAACCTCTCTAGGCAGCCCTGGCCCTGAGCTCTGCCACCCCCACAGTAAAGAAGTTCCTCCTCATGTTTAGCTGGAACTTCCTATATTTCACTTTGTACCCATTGCCTCTGTCCTGTTGCAGGGCATCACTGTCAAAAGACTGACCCTGTTCTCCTGACACCCAGCCTACAAGTATTTAAAAGGACTGGTAAGATCCTCCCTCAGTCTCACCTAGGCTAAAGAGTCCCAAGTCCCTCAGCCTTACGAGTAAGATGTGCTTTCCTGCCCAGGGATCAGTGATTCCTATTGAGCCATATTTACCTACAGTATTTCACAGACAAGAGCTCAAAACCTCAAATGCTAGCACTGCATGTACAGTACCTTCCTTCATGTTTGGATCAATTGGAGTTCAGAAATGGAAAGAACAGAGGAAACCAGCAGTAATGGCAAGAAGCTTAGTCCAGTGAAATTTACATTACGTCTTTCCTGCAGTATTTTATACAATTCATGTCAGTTATTTTTATAACACCAGCCTGAGGTTCTAGACGTCAAAGAATAAAAAACACAGATGGAAAATTAATTTCCAGCAGAGATTAGATTAGCCCAGTATCTGATCACCTTTACAGAAATGCCCAAGACTCATCTGACAAAGCTCTTACATTACAGTTAGTATGATTTAGATAAAACCTTCCACACCTCACCAGAATACCCAGCAATCACCTTAGACTACAAACAAGAAGAATAACCCTAACATGAGCACACTCCAGAATGGACAGACTACACTAGTTCTTAATTTACCTAAAACACCTTGAAAATAATCGGTACCTCTGAAACCCTGAAGTTGCATAATACACAAGACAAAGATTTGAAAATGAATCAACTGCTGCTGCTACTAGTAGTGTTGCTGATGTGCTAGTATTGCATTTTTTTCTTGAATTTTAGCTCAAAACAATTAAGCAAGCCGTGTTCATGAAGAGTAGTCAGAAAACAAGACCATATTTGTGTCTATGCTAGACGACTAACTGAACTCAGAACAGTTACACAGCCAGTTCAATTGCCTGGTGTGTTTGTGTGGCTAGCAAGAAATAAGTAGAGAGGTTGCAATCTTCTTCAAAACAACAAAAACATTTCCTTTTTTACCCTTTAATTCTTAGGCCTATTATATAAATATGTGCAGTATTAAATAAACTGGGCCTGAAGCACTGCTTATCAGGAAGCAAACTTTTCCCAAATGTAGCAATTTCTCTCTAAATCCTGCCTGAAAAGAATAGCAATGCTATCACTATCTGGACAGCTTTCTGTCCTGTTTAGTGATGCTATTAGTTACATTAGAGGTCTGGAAATGAAAGATAAGACAGATATGGATGTAACCTCATATTTTTGAAAAGGTGTATGTCAAGTGGATCTTCACAAATTTAAGTTAATAAACTGTGGGCTGACTGCATTCATAAGAGTGTGTTTGGAGGGCACACATGCAGGAGCAAAGAATCTGAGTGCCTCCCTGACAGAACGTCTGTTCTCTGAATGTGTTCAGAGTGGGAAGATAAAGAGAACAGATTTCCTGGCAGCTTCTTTTTCTTCCGGAACCAGCAAACCATAAACCTACTTCTGACCAGTCCTGTTGCAAAGAAGTGCTTGAACACAACATCTATCAGAGTGCTAGAGTGCTACAACAGCACAAGTTCTGAGGAAGGCTGAGCTTAACTCAGACTCGTGTCTATGCTTTGCTCCTCCCCTTCAATTCCCTTTCCTCACTGACCCTCTTCTCTAACCCTTCCTCTTTTGTGTCTTTTGATGTCTGCAATACACTCATACCAGATGTAATTAAATGACAGATAGCTTTAACTTGTGCAGCTCCATTAATGAATTTCCCAAGATAGAGCTCTTTGCCTGCAATGGTTTCTGAGCTGTCTGCTGCTACAAGGGGCCCCTCTAAAACAGGCATAGTTAACTGGTGGTTTCTGAAACTCTCCAGTTCAGACCTGGCTACTTTCTTGATACTCTCCTCTTTCATCAACTCTTCCCTCTTTCACACACATGTCATCATCCAACTCTTAAGCCAGTATTTCAGAGAAATCCTTCAAATCCTGGCTCTTTCCTTCCTCATGCAATACCGAAATGCACTCTTCCACATTTCCTCTTGGACTTAGCATCTTAGCTGACATCCTCCCCGACTCTCCTGCCACATGTTTGTTCTTCTGAACCTCAGTAGCAAAAGAAATATCCACCCAAGGTCTTTATCAAGTGATACTCTAACTCATCCCTTCTCCCATCCCCTCTCAGCATTGTCTATTTGCTCCCTGCTGCATCTCTTGGGTCTTTCTCAGCGTCCCAGGTCCTCAGTGGGACGGTGATCTGCTTCCAGCTTCATACCACACTGTCCTCACTGATTCATCTCTTTTACTCTCAACCCTCATTCAGTTGCCAAGCTAATTTCTTTTCCCAACTTTCTGTGGAGTTTTCCCCAGGTCTCCCACTCTCAGTTCCAGCGCAATGCTGAACAGTGGTATCTCACTGATACTTTCAATTCAATACACAAAAAAGCAAAGCATTACTGAAACAAATTTGACTGCAGTAATGTGGTTTTATTATTTAAATCACCAAAGAAATTGACTTAAATAAAGTGACACTGTCAAAAACCTGTTTTTTGAAGTTGTGCAAATATAGGCAAATGACCTGATCAAGTACCATACTAAATGAAGAGAGTTCTAGTTAAGCCTAGCTTTTAAGCTATTTTCTAGACAAGCAAGGGAACAGCCATCCATAATAGACACCATATTACCTCTTGACCAGAAACTGTAACATACTCGGCAGAAGGATTCTTGATCTGTTTACGAATGTCTACCAGATGCAACTGGATTTTAGAAAGCACATCCGAGATCTCCTCTTTTTTCTTTCTGATGACAGGGAAGTCCGTAAGGTCCTTGAACAATTGGGTTTTATCTCCAGTCCTATCCATAAGAAGCAAAAGATATAGTAATGGTAAAACCAAAAGACACACTCCCCAATTCTACTGGCTGTGTCCATATTTTTATTTGTTATTCTCACTTAATACTAGCTTCATTCCTCTCTCAGTAAGTTTTTTCTGTTATTTGTTCATAGTACAGCACATTTACCAAAAGCTGCTATGCACAGTATATAAACACAAAGGCATTTAAACACTGATAGTCCTTTCCCCATTGTATTAAAAAACCCATCTATTGCTATTGCTTTCTACTCGTCTACATTATATTTGCCCTTCTATGCCAAACCCTGCTGACTTGGATTTCTGTCATCTCTCAGTGTGCATCCTGCGGCTTTATGCTTGTTTTCCCTTAGTCAAGTAAAGCAAGAAAAGGAATCACAAGACAGATCATTCCCTTCTGGCTCAATCCAGAATTTCAGAATACAACTGTTGTCCCAACATGGAGGATCCCAAGTACAGACAACCCCTTTTACCATGATCAAAAGTGAAGCTCTAGATAATTTCTGCATAACAGGAACACAGATTTTTTTAGAATTTGTCCAAATTTGGACAGATTTTAATGAGGATTACAAAGAAAAAAAACATCCTATAAAGTTCTCATCAAAGCAGAATATCACCAGGAGTTTTTCAGAGTACCTTGCTTCTTTTCTAAAGAAATGATTAACCAGAGCAGTTTTTAATACATGCAAAAAATCTGCTCTTTTCTAGTCTTAATGTCAGAAAATGACAAAATAGTTTTGACTGCAATATCTCAGCTCAGGATTGAAACCTGAAATAACATCATTCAAATATTTAAAACTGGAAGCCGAACAAACTATTAAAAATATTGTTGTCATCAAAAGTAACAAAAATTTAAGTTGTCCTAATAACTATCAGGCAAACAACAAAAAGTAGTACAAACAGGCCTAAATGAACTGAAGTATACATTTGTACTTTAGAGCAAATACAAAACTGTACCATTTAATTAGATAATTACCTTGAAATCTAATATTTGGAGAACAAATAGTTAGCAAACTGAAAGTACTAAAACACAAAAATAATAGAAAGTCTCATTTTCTACTTATATCAATACCCCTTTTGCTTGAGAATGAAACTACAGATGGAGCCAGTGACCATACAGGTAACGCAAAGCTGGACTTTGATTTTGCATTACACAGGATTATTATATAAGTGACAGTAAAGATGCCATTTGTAAATACAGTACTAATTTTTAGAAATGATTTTGTGCTAATTAGACTTGTTTCCATGGGAATGGAAAGGATAAAATGATCGGTAGTAGCCAGCAGCTGATTGTGAAGACTGTCACTATGTGATGTACACCAAAAATTCAAAACCTGACAGTTTAAAAACCCCAACATAAAACCCAACATCTCAAACTCCCCTTAACCCTTAATCTCAAACTCCTCCCTGGAGCAAAGGGCCACTTTTGAAAACCATTACAGGATTTACCTGCACTATACAACTAACACAATGCAATATACACATGCACGTGCAAGCATGCATGTAGCTGTCAACTGCATATTCTCTGTTGTTAGTGAGCATATAAATGTATTTTTAAGAAGGATGGTGGGACATGCAAAGCTTTGAAAAATTTTCACAAACAATAGTAGAAGCCACATTCCTGACTGCAAAGCAGCCACTTTGCTAAAGGTCAAGTCTCACTTCAAAAGGAATAGCTTAAAAACAAAGTATTTCATACATTGTTAAACAATTTAACATGAGCAAAACACATTTTGCTATAAATTCATTCCCCCAAAGAGCCAAGAAACTAAAAAACTCTTCAACCTGAGGCAGATATCCACTAGGCAAAATATTTGCTTGCCTGGTTTAGGGGAAGGGTATGAGCTGTAGAAAAGCACAATCTCTGCTTAACTATAAGCAACCTGTACATATATAAAATCAAAAATATAAACCTAGGGTATATTAAAATAAGATGTGTAATTCACATAACTGAATACATGTAGTCAGCAAGCCCACAAGGCACAGAAGACTAATCTATTTTCTCTACTTACTTGGCTGCTTCTTCATTAAGGATCTTTAAATAATGTTTTACTGGGGAGAGAAGTTCTGGGATTTCCAAAAGCACATTTTGTAATAGTGGAGTTTTCACTTGAGAATGTATGACTGGAACAAGAGCTTGAATTTCCAAATCCAGACGGGACAGGGTGCTGAGTATCAAGAAAAACTCTTGGGTTGAGCACTGAGAAAGAAGGCAATATGTAAACCATTACAGTGTATTTTCATTTAATCCTACATAGTTGGGGTTTTTTTGCATTCAGAAAATGACATAAAATACAGTTTAAATGAATTAACTGTAACACAGTTGCATAATCATCACATTCAAAAGGTTAATAAAGCATGCTAATTGTTTTAACCATTGTTGTCAACAAACAGTTGAGAGCTGATGTACATTACACTTTTTGCTGGATGGTGGTCTGTAGCACATATGCAGTACACAAATAGCTGAAAAATGGACTAATTATGTCCAAGAATCAAAAACGCAGGCTGAGAAACTTTATGAGTACCACAACTTCTCCATATGGATTTCTGCATCTATGTGCTGTTATCTGAATCCCCAGGCTGCTGTTTTGGCAAGAGGGGGTTTGGAAAGACAAGGTCAGGCACTAAGAGGCAGAGTCTTGGAATAAGAACACAGAAAATAAAAGAAAAAAAAACCCACAGAAAGAGAAAACCAGCAGTCATTGCTTAAAGTGCTTGTAGCTATTGCCAGTTTCAGCCTCTGTCAGGTCACTCCTAGGTCTATGTAATAAGAACACACTAACCTGGACTTTGCCTTTCATCCTCTCCTCAATTGGTAGAAAGAGATTGTTCTACCTATGTCAGACAGTTAGCCAGGTACCACAGAAGAGGAATCTTCCAGATTTCAGCCAATACCACACAGCACTTTCAGAGCTTGCTTCATGATATCCACAGAGCAGGAGCATATTGGTTCCCTGTCCTGGTTTTGGTCAGGATGGAGTTAATTTCATTTGTAACAGCAGATGAATGCTGTGTTTGAGAGTAAGATGGGAGTAGTGCTGATAACACCCTGATGTTTCTAGTTGCTGTCAGACAGTCAAGGACTTTCTCAGCTCTTCATGAGAAAGGAGGGGCGAAGCCAGGACAGGTGACCCAACTGACCAAAGAGAGTATTCCACGCCAGTTACGTCCTGCCCAGGATATCGGGGGCTGACGGGAGGAAGAACGGGGGCGGCTCCGGGATGCGCGGTTCTTGGGGGACGGTCGGGTTCTGGGACGGCTCTGGGTGGCACGGCCTGAGTTGTGGGTTCGGTGAGAAACTGCATTGTGTATCAACAGCTTCATGTATTTTTGCTCTTTTATTACATTGTTACATTGTATCTTTCTGTTATCTTAGTAAACTATCCTTATCCCAACCCACGGGCCTCTTAATTTCATGATCTTGGGGTTATTTGCCCCTTCCTCTTCCTTTTCCCTTCCCTTACTTCTCACCCCCCCCCTCCCCTTCCCTTTCACCTGCTCTTTTCCTTTAAGGAGCAGGCAGCTGCGTGGATCTTGGCCCTCAGCCGGGTGAAACCACGACACAGGTCTATTAATTGGAAAAATTCACTCTGGGATTCGCTTGTGTTCTTTGTTTTGATGGGTAAACACCCAGTTCCACTGCCTTTTTTTGTGCTCCCATGAAACACAGGCACTGCTTTCACAAGACCTATCAAAAATAAGGTATTGTTTTCATGCAGGTTTTTCAATAGTCCTCTTTAGAATGAAGATAAATGGGTAGATTAGGCAGATTGAAGAAGATGACAAAAGACCAAGGCATCAGTCTGGTGCAGTATATATGCTACAGCTTGATATGGACTGATTCTGAAGTGGTGTTCATCACAAAGCTCTTCGAGTCTGCTCAAGTTGTGGATGCTTAATCAATCCTTTTGATTAAGCCTACAAATAGCTCCCAAATTACATTTTGCCTTATTTTCCAAAGCACTTGATATTTCCCTATTGCTCTGATGTCACGGAGTGGAACAGCAGTCTCTGGTTGCTCTGTTGACGTAAAAGGAGGGATCAACAACACTTGAGAAAGTGTCTTGGAAGTCAAAATCCTGAACATTACAAATTCTTCTTTAGAGCGCCAGACCTTACCTCTTCAGTTAGGACTCCTCTAGGACTGTTTGAGCCCTGTTTCTCTCTTCCTTAGTTCTCCAAGGAAATTACCCTTTTGGTAAGGCATGGCGACCTGGTTCAGGAACGGCAATGGCGCCACACTCTGGCAGCACGGTCCATTCAGCTCACAGACACCAATGTGGTGGACGGCAAATGGCGTTTATTAGAGAGGGGCACGGGGCTTTATACCCCAGGGATCGGATGTCACTTCCGTCCGCTTACCTCACCGGCTACCTACTATTGGTTACCTAAAGAGAGGGGGGGGTCCTACCTTTCCGTACAGCCCGAAATCTTCTGACCGCCAGGCCCTATCTACCGACATTTCCCCCCTCCCTGTGCTCACTAAAACTTCTTATAGTGCAAAGTGCAAAAGTGACACACAATACTGATATATAAAAAGGTGATAGCTTATAACAGTGTTGGACTACAGTAGTGACAATATATAATAGTGATAGTACATAATAGTGATAATATATAATAGTGATAATAATAGTGATAATATGTTAGTAATAATATATAATAGCGATAAGTTATAATATTGATAGCTTATAATAGTGATAGCTTATAATGTTAGTAGCATAAGGCACATTAAGCGAATGATAGTCGGGGGTAGCTTAGACAGTAGGGTATACTAGGGACAACTACAGAACAGTAGGGGTAGTGCTCAGTGGTTACTTTCTTAAAGCATCTGTCTGTTTTCTACAAAGAGAATGTTAACCCTCTCTAGACGACTCTTGACGAATGCTGTGAGCTTGTTCAGTACTCAGGGTCCGAAAATCAGTGCTATTATGATCATTACAATTGGTCCCAACAAGGTAGATATTAAGGTGGTTAGCCATGGCGAGTAACTAAACCATGATCCCAACCATCCTCGTTGGGCCTCTCTTTCCTTTTTTCTCTGAGCTAACCTTTCTCTCAGTTGAGCCATCGAATCCCTGACTAATCCTGTGTGGTCAGCATAAAAGCAGCATTCCTCTTTCAAGGCTGCACAAAGGCCTCCTTGTTGCATGAACAGGAGGTCTAGTCCTCGTCTGTTCTGCAAGACAACCTCTGTGAGTGAAGAGACAGATTGTTCTAGATGGGTCATAGATTCCTCGAGTCTTTGCAGATCTTCGTCGATGGCAGTTTGTAGTCGAGCCAGGTCTTGGTGATGGTTCAGCATAGTGGTCGCTCCTGTGGCTGTACCAGCTACTCCCAGGCCGAGCAGTGTTGCTATTGTCAGTGCTGTCAGTATTTCTCTCTTTTGGATCCTGTTGTCTGCATTTCCCCAGTAATGGCTCATTTCTTCATCCGAATGATATAGGACCCTGGGAATAATCAAAACTTGTACACAAAAGTCAGTTGATGAGTTAAAACGCTTAATGGACACACAGGGGGTTAGACCTGTCTGATGACAGATCCACATCCCTGATGCGGATGGAACTGCCCATTTATGGGTTCTATCGATCGCAACCGTTTTTGCACAGACCGCGCTGTTCCAGCTCGCTAAGGTGGCATTACCAAAACATATGCCTTGGCCTTTAACCTGGTCCAAAGTGATTCCTCTCCGTGGTGTATCCCACTTGCACTGAGTCGGGTTATCTTTCGATGAGTAGCTAAAAGGAGTGTTGAGGGCAATACCCTCATAGTAAGGGCGATAAGCATCATAACATAGCCAACATGCCTTAGTAAGATTGGGGTTGGATCGATTCAGTGATAGGAAAGTAGCATCTAACACATCTAAGAATGATTTGCCAGATGAAAGGTGAGAGTCTGTGATCAAATTGCCTAAGGAGACCTTTCATTTAGCTGGTAGGGGACTGTTTGGGACAGAAGTAGAAATTGTCAAGCTGTCCTTTCCTTGTTTGTTGTGATTTTGGAAACGCAAAACTAATCAGTTTTGGAATATGCAATGCAGTCAGTCTACAGTTTTTCCACCCCGTCACCCATTACTTAGCAAATAAAGCTTTAAGTGGGTCTCCATGCCTGGTCAAAACCGGCTGGAGTCTTCTTTTTTGTCATGCGTCATCATAAATACTGGGTTCACTGGATTCACGCATGCGTGAGCTTCCTTTTCTAGTACTTTCTGTGGGGAGGTGGTGAGGGAAAACTGCACATGCGCGTTTCCGAGAGCACACAGTTAGGTGAACATGCAGTTGAGCAGCAGAGCCGTACAAAATGGCTGGCGTTAGAGAAGACAAGACCTCAAATCCCTTGCCTGAATCGCAGGATTCGTATGCAACTCCATGAGTGGCAAATTTTCCTTTCTACAGCACTATAGCCAGGCAGTAGGGGCAATGTCCTTGCTATGGCTCTAGTGGTATATTGTTCCCTTGCCATTAGACTTTCAGGTTGTCGCCTTCCGAACGAGCGTGGCTCCACCCATCGGAGCAACCAGACAGGTGGGTATTACCGAGACCAAAAGGTCTCCTCAAGCCCAGACAATCCAGAAAGAATCAAGACTTTCCCCCTCTATCAATTGCCCCAATTCTAGGCAGACCACCCAGGCTTCCGGTGAAAATGATCGGGAGATGTGGGAGCGACGCTTTAAAACCGAATGCCATATATCGTCAGGACCCATTACTACCCTGATTACCCTTCTTTTTGCGGCCGGTCTCCACCGCTGCCACAGTTGTGCACAGCAACAAAATTTAGTTTTTGTTCAGTTATACAGTTATATGCACCAATAAAGTTTAGCTTTGTTCAGTTAATCAAGAGTTTCTATCTGTGTCTCTATTAGACCTCAGGGGAAGAAAGTTGCTACACCACGTGACTAATAACTTTATAGTAAGCATAGAAGGGATAGGGTTATATGATCCTAACAGTTACTTGTTTTGTTGGTTTTAGAAACTTGATGTTTTATTCTGTTACGGTAACTGCTTGCATGCGGTTCACCACGTGTTGGATCTATAGGATCAGACACGGTAGAAATACTTAATATGCCATATACTCTGTCAAGATTGTTGATTCAGGAGATCTGTAGCATTGGCAGTTTTGTTGGAAATTATTTCCAAAACTGCTTGCAAGCAAATTATGTAGTTCAGGTTGTAAATTGGTTCCCATGCCCCTGTTATCAATTCATTAGGCTTCCATGTGGCCAGCCTGTAATGCTTTGTTCTTTTCGGAGGCCACTCATTTTTCCTCCTAATTTTGTGTTCCACCTATTTCAATCTCGACAGATCTTTTACAATTGCCTTGTACTCCAGCTGCTGAGTTGAGGCTTGTATTTCCTCTAATACCAATTCCTGTTATTTTCCATTTTCTTTGCTACGTAACCAGCCTTGCTCTCAGTTAGCTAATTCGTGAACGCTGCAAACCGACCCATCAGATAAGCGACATTGCAAGATGCGAGTTGCTACATTCCATTGGCTTCCCTCTACCCCCATAAATGAGGGCAGGGATAAACACAGCCGATAAGGCAGGCATCCTCACTGTGACTTCTTTCTTCTCCCTGGAAAGAAAATAAACAAATTCGCTTCTCAGTGAGAAGAGGAAAAAACAGCAAGGTGGGGAAAAGAGGTGGGGAACAGTGAGTCCTTAATGTTAAAGGCAGCAACAAGGCAATTTCTTATAAAACTATGCAGATAGCATCTTCTTTTCTAAGTGTGGAGATAAACTGTAGTGTCTACCAAAAATGTTACAGGTATTAACTTAGGTTCTACAAAACAAGTAATCAGTAAATCACGTCAGTGGTTTCCAGTGAGTTTTCTGATATATATATATACACCCTTCGCCCCCCACTCACTTACAAGGGGACGAAGGAGCTAGCCTCCCGGCAGCTTGGGGGACACGGTTAAATACAATAAAAGAGCACTAGGAACAGGATTTTCGACCTTGATTTGTGGATTTTTTGCTTGTCTTCGTACTAACTTTTCCAATTTATCTGTTGGCACCCCATCATGAGTTCTCAGGGAATGCCTTTTCGCCATCCCATGGTCCACAGACGATTATGTTTGTTTTCTATACCTTCCGTAATTATTTCCCTTTTGCTTCTCTTTCTGATAACAAAATTCCATCTCCTACTGACAGGGACACTCTCAACACATAGTCTGACTCCTGTCCACACAAACAGCTTAAATTTGCCACTTGTTTTGTCTGTCTCCAGCTGCTCTCCTTGCGGAGACACAGAACCACAGATCAGAACTCACACTTGCTTCACAGTCAGACTGCATCTCAGTCAAACACTTAAATCATTCAAACAACACACGGTACCGGGCACAAAGATTTCTTGCATATGCAAAGCACAACAATGGTTACGAAAAGGTTTTTCTCTCTCTCGCAGATACGCTGCAGCTCAGTCACATACCACTCACGCCAGAGTTAACTCATTTTCACTCACACAAATAGTTCGTCAAATTTAAATCAATTTCCAAAACTCAGTTCCTTTTAGCAATATCTGAAGTCAATACCAATACGACCTTCACAAGGGCTTCCATCCTCCTTGCGGGTCCGAGGGCGTCCCCTCCGCCGGGCTGGTCCCGCCGCCCGGCAGCCGTTCACCTGACGCAGGCGAGTTTCCCGGGTTTCGGCACCATTTGTTGCCTTTTGGTAAGGCATGGCGACCTGGTTCAGGAACGGCAACGGCGCCACACTCTGGCAGCACGGTCCATTCAGCTCACAGACACCAATGTGGTGGACGGCAAATGGCGTTTATTAGAGAGGGGCACGGGGCTTTATACCCCAGGGATCGGATGTCACTTCCGTCCGCTTACCTCACCGGCTACCTACTATTGGTTACCTAAAGAGAGGGGGGGGTCCTACCTTTCCGTACAGCCCGAAATCTTCCGACCGCCAGGCCCTATCTACCGACTACTGTCTTCTTAAAAAACGTCTTGTAGCTGTAAGAAACACATGGAATGGCAAAGCTGTAAATGCAAATAGTTTCTGTGTCTGTGTGTGTACATATCAGGGAAGAAGCAGAATATAAAGACAATGGAATAGCTCAGACTCCAATTCAGCTGCCATGCTTGCATAGCCTGATGTACTGTTTTTAATAGGGTGTCATCTTGATGTTGGAGCTGTCTTAAGCATCATGAAATGACTAAAATTTGTTGCAAGCCGAGAACATACATGTGGTTTTACAATGGCTCAGCTCAAAGACCATAAGTCGTCTGACAGCAATTGCAAACCACCACAAGGTGAGGCTGAGTCCAGAGTGAACCCTCTTGTACCCCCCAAAATCGCAAACAAGATCAACATGGGGGAAAAACGAACTGCCAGTTTAATTTCCAGGGCCAAGTCAGAGAGAACGAGGGTCTGAGTCTTTTTGTCCCAAATACAGACCCGCCAACCTGGCTGCCAGGCTGTGTGTTGGTCTGAATTGTGAACTCTTTTCTCCACTATCTGAAAAATCCTAATCTGTTCTGGAATGGGAGGAAACCCTTTTAAATCAGCTGTCCATATCAACTATAAGCCATGTCATCTGCATAGGAAGCACTAAAAATCAAGCCTGAAATCATTTTTTTGGTACTCTTGGTTAAATCAAGGAGGAGACAGATGCATCAAGTGGATTCACAAAAGGACCATCCTGGGAAAGACATCTCTTTTGCAATGCTCATGCTCCTCAAGCAATAAATCCAGGGAAGTTACCAGACCTCTTAACTTACTCTTGCCAAATGTTCAAGAGGATGCTGCAGTCATGAGATGGCTTTGAGCGTTGGCCCTTGGCGGGTCTTTCTCTGCTCTTGCAGAAGTCATTTTGAAAAGAGGACACGTTTTGAACACACAGAACACGTTGCTACCCCTTCCCATCTCACGTCAAGAGGATGTGTCTGATGTGTGCCCGACAGAGGCCATCGTGCTGAGCCACAAGGTTCAGAAAGGACCCCCTTGCTTTCCAAACTCCTCCGGAGAGAGGAGCCAAGGTGCAGCTAGGTCCAGTCTTAGTTCCAGACTTGGTCAACAATTTATGTCTGAAGGATTAGATATAAAACTACATGTCAGAGTCAATGTTTGCCAGCCAGAGCCCCCAGAGGACTTTCACTGAAACAGCTTCACAGAGCGGAAACCAGTAGAAAGTTTATTAAAGGGACAGATATAAAAGTTCCCGATTGCTGTTGATAAATGCACTTACTGATATAGGACTAGAATGCCAATGACAATGCTATGATTCTAACAAAATGCTGAGACTATAACCAAATGTTAGCGAAATACCACCCTGGGTATTCTCACCACAAAAACAAAGGGGTGAAATCGCAACCGCGCGGCGTAACTGTGTCTTGGGTGGAGGAGAAGCAGCACAGCCCAGCAACTGCCTCTTCGGGGGTCTTCAGTTTCTTCTCTCCCCCCTCCAGGTGGTCGCTTTCTCAATACCCTTAATACCCTCATCTTGAAGACGCTTTCCTGGTGGTGATGCTCAACGTGACTTGGGTGGAGATTCAAGTCCTATAGTCACCCACGTTTAGCACGCACAGCTTTCTGCTCATTGGCATATTGAGGGCTGCCAACTTTCATGTTTATTTTGATTAATTTAATTAATTAGTTTATTAACTGACTAATGCGCTTAACGAAGCAAAAGGTCTCATTCTAGGCCCATCAGGGGATGCTGTGGCAAGGGGGGGCGAAGCCCCCAGGGACACCCGCTGCCTGGGAGCCCACTGCATCCCCCCCCTCACCTTCCAGCCTGCAGCTCCTGGCCCCAGCTCGGCTCCTTGAGGAGGGGGTCTGGTGGGTGAGGGGTGGCCCGGGCTGCCCCATGGGCTCGGGGGTTGAAGGCAGCAGAGGAAGAGTCCAGAAGGGGCAGTGGGGCAGCAGGACCTGTGTCCCCTCCGTGGGCGATGCCGGGGTCAGATCCGGAGCAGGGTGAGGAGCGCGAGCACCAGGCACGGGGCGCGGGGCTGCAGCGGGGCCGCCCTGTCCCGGGCGGGCACCGGCTCTGCCAGGACAGGGTGAGAGGTGAGGGCAAACCTCGCAGCCCCCCAGTGCCCCCCTCACCCCCCACCCCCACCCCAACACTCACCCTCTGGCCCCCCACGCCCGTGGGGCTGCGAATTGGGAACCTTTGTCACCGGCTCCGGCGCTGGAACAAACCCACCCGAGTCAGGATGGGTGGAATGGGGGGGTCTGTGCCCCCCCCCCCAGTGCTCCAGAGCAAACCAGGGTCCCCAGCAAGGACCAGGCTGCCCCAGATTCAGGAGAAGGGGGAACCCCTAGACTTTTTGGGGGTGCAGACCACCCCACCCCACCCACCCCACCCCGGACTGCACTCACTGGTGTGTCTGCAGCAGACGGAGACTCGCAGCTTCAGGCAGCGCCCGGCGCTCCCGGGGTTGGGGACAGCTGGGAGTGGGGACAGATCAGCGGGGGGGGGGGGGGGGTGTCCCCCCCAGAGCTCCAGCCCGAGACGGGACCCCCCCCCCCACCGCCACGGGCCAGAACCGGGCCTGGGGCTCCCCCTCCCGGCCAACAGCGGCCGCACCCCGGGCCACGCAGACCCCCGACCCACCCCCCCTCCATCACCCCCCCCCCATGTGCAACCGGACACCCCCCTCCCCACATACACCCCCTCCCTGTGCACACCCCCACCGCCCACCTCCTCCCTCAAAGACCCCTCCCCCTCCTTTTTCAGGACACAACCCAACCCCGCTGAGACCCATCCCCAGGTACCCCCATCCCTCAGGACCACCCCCTTTGCCCGCCCCCCCCCCCCCCCCATCTCACAGATGTAGTAATAGGTCTCCCCAGGCTGGAACTCGACGCCCAGAGGAAAGGGGGTGAAGCGCTGGATCTTCTCCGGAAAGCGGACGGGGCCGAAGGGCGCCCGGGGCCGGTTGCACTCCTAGCGCTTGAAGGCGCCGGGGGTCTTGTTGCAGCCGCGGTGACCCTCCAGATCCACCATGAAGAGCGTGAAGGTCTCTGCCCGCCCGCCGGGCGCGGCCCCCTCGTAGTGCGGGCAGTAGATGTCCAGGTAGTCATTGATGGCCACCTGGATGGTGTAGTCGTCCCGTAGGAACCTGATGGAGGGGGAGAGACGGCGGGTCCTGTGGGCCATGGGGTGGGATGCCCTGCTGGGGGGGGGGGCCTGTGGGCCATGGGGTGGGATGCCCCACTGGGGGGGTCCTGTGGGCCATGGGGTGGGATGCCCTGCTGGGGGGGGGGGCCTGTGGGCCATGGGGTGGGATGCCCCACTGGGGGGGGCCTGTGGGCCATGGGGTGGGATGCCCTGCTGGGGGGGGCCTGTGGGCCATGGGGTGGGATGCCCTGCTGGGGGGTCCTGTGGGCCATGGGGTGGGATGCCCCACGGGGGGGGTCCTGTGGGCCATGGGGTGGGATGCCCTGCTGGGGGGGGGGGCCTGTGGGCCATGGGGTGGGATGCCCCACGGGGGGGGTCCTGTGGGCCATGGGGTGGGATGCCCTGCTGGGGGGTCCTGTGGACCATGGGGTGGGATGCCCCACGGGGGGGGTCCTGTGGGCCATGGGGTGGGATGCCCTGCTGGGGGGTCCTGTGGGCCATGGGGTGGGATGCCCTGCTGGGGGGGGGGGGTCCTGTGAACCATGGGGTGGGATGCCCTGCTGGGGGAGGGGGCCTGTGGGCTATGGGGTGGGATGCCCTGCTGGGGGGGTCCTGTGGGCTATGGGGTGGGATGCCCCATTGGGGGGGGGGGGTCCTGTGGGCCATGGGGTGGGATGTCCCACTGGGGGGGGGGGGTCCTGTGGGCCATGGGGTGGGATGCCCCACTGCGCCCCTGTCCCATGGAGCAGGTGGATGGGGGGGTTGAGTTGGAACCACTGCATCATCAGCAACCAGCTGTGGTTGCTGGAGCTGAATGGGTTTGGCTGGGGGGTTGGAGGGGGGGGAAGGGGACGAAGCCCCCTGCCCCAGGCACCCACCTCATGGCCATCACCCCCAACCTGACTGGGGGCTGCCCCCTGTGACACCCCTGCGCTGGCTGGCGTGGGGGGCACGGGGGCTCCGAGGGTGGGGTGGTGAGCAGGGGAGGGGGCCCAGCCGGGTAGTGGGGGGTGGGTGAGCAGGGGAGGGGGCCCAGCCGGGTAGGGGGGGGTGGGTGAGCAGGGGGGGGGCCCCAGCCCCGGTCCGGGCGCTGCCATGGCATGAGCTCACTCCCGCCTGTGCAAACAGAGCAGCCAGCCAGGCCGGGGTGGAGCAGCCGCTGCCGCGGGCACCCACACGCGTGTGCTCCCGTGCACATGTGTGTGCACACGCCTGGGCCCTGCCTGCCCGGGGGGGCGGGGGGGGACGGAGCAGCAGCCCCCCAGCCCCCTGCCCAGGCTGCGGCCTGCGCCCGCCTCTCCCAGCCGGGCCCGTCCTCGGCACTGCTGCACCCCCCCCCGCCTCACCCAGCTGCTGCGGGGCCCGCAGGGTCACCCCGTCCCACGGGCTGGGGGGGGGACGACACCCCAACACTGGCTGCAGCCCCCTCGTGCCCCCAGCACGGGCACCGGCAGCGCTGACACCAGCGCCGGTTCCGGCGGCCTGGGCGGAGGCCGCAGCGTCGCTCCCCAAGCTGGCGGTGCTGGGGAGGTTTGGGGGTCCCCCCCTTGCCCCCCCCCACCCCCACCCCCCAAAGCCGGGGGCTCTCAGCGGCCAGGACGGGGCACAGGCTCCCTGCTGACTCACAGCATCCCCACGCCGGCCGGGACGGGCCCGGGCACGGCCAAGAGCTGCCGGGGGGCTGGGGCGCTGCCCTGACCCCGTGAAGGGCCAAAAGCCCCCCCCACACCCCCCCCACACCCCCCCATCCCCAGGGCACCCATGGGTGGTGGGTTCCCACAGCTCCCATCCCTGTCACCCCACCCCAGCGTCGCTGCCCGGGGAGCACCTGCCCACCCCAGCCGGGTTTGGTGGGGTGATGAGACCCCTTCTGTGTGTGGGGGGGTGCAGCCCCCTCACTCCCACCCCCAAACCCACCCCCCTGGTCCCACCCAGCCCGGAGCTCGGGAGTGCCTGAAGAGGAGAGGGCAGGAGGAGGGATGGGGCTGGACCCCAGCCCGGACACCACGGCACAGCCCGTGGGCAGCCCCCCCAATCCGGGGCGGGGGGGCAGTTTGGGGGGCTGCGGTGCCCGGTACCACCCCCCCCCCGCAGCAGCCCCACCTGACCCCAGGCTCGGTGCTGTGCCGGGTGCCACCGGCCCCACACCGCCGGTACCGGGGCCAGGTGCAGGTTGGTACCAGGGACTCGAACCCCCCCCCACACCCCACCCAAAACACCCACCGGCCTGGGTGCCCCCCCCAACCCCCGGGTGCTTCACCTGCCGGTGCCGCCCGGTGCCGCCCCGGGGCTCGGGCTCACGGGGGGATGCCCGGTGCTGCTACGGGGTCGGTACCGCCCCGGGGGTACCCACCGGCTCGGTAACGCCCAGAAGCGCTCGGTGGCTCGGTACCCCCCCCCCCGGGATGCGGTGTCGCTCGGTGATGTTGGTTGGGTACCAGCCCCGGTACCAACCCACCGGGCATCACCGAGCGACACCGCATCCCGGAGGGGGGGGGGGGGGGGTACCACCCCACCTCGGTCTCACCTGGGGGGCACCCGGTAACCCGCTGCTCCCCCCGGGGGGGGCACCACCCCCTCCTCCCCTCAACCTCCCGCCTTCCCGACCCTCCCGGTAGCGCGGGGCCCCCCGGATAGGGGGGAGGGGGGGGGGGGCTGCCTCGGCGGGGCCCGGGGGGCTCACCAAGGGGGCGGGGAGGGCTACCTGGGGTTGCTGCGCCCAGGGCGGTACTTCCGGTGGGCGCCGCGGGGGCTGCTGGGAGATGTAGTCCCGGCCCCTGTGTGGTGGTTCCCCCCCCCCCCAACTCCTCCCCGTTACCCCCCGGCGCGGCCCTTCCCTCCCCACCCCCCGGAGTCCGGCGCTGCGACGGTCCCGGGCCGCGCTCAGGCCTCAGGCGGGGGGGGCGCGGGCCTGGGGAGAGAAGGGGAGGGGGAGAGAGGGGGGAGAAGGGGGGGCCATGGGGCGCAGCCCGGATCCCCCGCCCCGCCCCCCCTCGCTGCAGCCCTCTGCCCCCATCCCTCCCGCCTCCCTGTCCGACCCCCCAGCCCCCCATCCCTCCTGCCTGCCCCCCCCAGCACCCCACAACCCCTTCTGCCCCCCCATAGCCCCCCCCAACCCCTTCAGCCCCACATCCCTCCTGTCTGTCCCCCCATAGCCCCCCCAACCCCTTCTGCCCCCCCCATAGTCCCCCCCAACCCCTTCTGTCCCCCCCATAGTCCCCCCCAACCCCTTCTGCCCCCCCATAGCCCCCCCCCCAACCCCTTCAGCCCCACATCCCTCCTGTCTGTCCCCCCATAGCCCCCCCAACCCCTTCTGCCCCCCCCATAGTCCCCCCCAACCCCTTCTGCCCCCATCCCTCCTGTCTGTCCCCCCATAGCCCCCTCTGCTCCTCCTTCCCCCCCATAGCTCGTGTCTGCCCCCCCATCCCTCCTCTGCCCCCCCCCCATCCCAGCCGTGCCTGTGTCCCCCCCCTCACCTGGAGGGAATCACCGTGACATAGGGGTGATCCGGGGGGGTCTCGCTGGGGGGCAGCGAAGGCACAGGGGGCCCTGAAGGCAGCGGGCGCTGGGGCGGGGGCGGCTTGCTGGGCCCTGGGGGCTGTGTGGAAAGCGGGGGGGTCAGAGCTCCAATGGGGGGGGGGGGGGGGGGGTCCCCTAACCCCCATCCCTTGCCCGGGGGGGCCCAGCCCGGGCAGACGCCGTCCTGCCCCACACGCCGGCGCCGCCGGTGCCGCCGTTACCTGAGCGCCGGGTGCCGCGGGGTCTGCGGGCAGCGGGCGTGTGGGGGGGGGCGGCCTGTCCGAAGGGGGGGCCTGGGGCGGACAGAGCGGGGACACTGAGGCAGCTCCGGGCACGGAGGGGGAGGAGGAGGAGGAGGAGGAGGAAGAGGAGGAGGAGTGGGGGTGGGGGGGTGCAGCGATGGGCGCTGAGCCCCCAGGGGCTGCAGCCCGGACCCCCCCGCATGCAGAGCCAGCCATGCAGCAGCAGCTGGGCCGGGGCAGCCAGGACCGCCCCCCCCCCAGGCCCCCAGCCCCCCAGCCCGGGCTTTACCTTGGGAGGAGGGTCCGGCGGGAGGGGCCGGGAGGGCGGGTCGGGCCGTGCCGAGCCGGGGGCAGCCGGCTGCAGAGAGAGGGAGAGGGGGGTGTGGAGGAGTGGCTCCGTGAGATGCCAGGCCATGGCTCTATGGAGCCATTGTTCGAGCAGTCTCCTGTGTAACTTACTAGTAGGAGTAGGCGTTGCCCCATCCCGACGCAAACGATGGAGAGGAAGGTCGGTGTTTTTGAGGGCGAATGTTACACAGGGACAAGAAGGAGAAGCAAGAGGTTTGTTTCAAGGATCTGCTGTTCCTGAGAAAGGGAAAGAAACGCTGTTCCCAGGGTTACCGACAAGCGAGACGCTCACGCGGGGAGTGTGCTTAGCAGCAGTTTATTCAGAGAGAAAGACACAGCGCTGGGCGGGAGGAGACCTGAGTCTCACCACTCCGCGCTGTGGAGAGGTAGGATACAAGGATTTATACTCTTTAATAAACAAAGCAATCTATTTTCCAGTTATTCATTCATTTTTGTGATTAGCCAAGCAAAGTTCATATATTCGTTTTTCTTCGTCTTCTTGTCCAATCATTAAACAGACTTTTTCATTCCTCCTTATCGATGACCCTGGTGTCAGATGTATTTCGCACATGGTTTCCTTTCACACTAGTGTGGTCACAGACTCTTTTTATAGGATGTTTTCCAAATCCGCTTCGTCTTCTTTCTCTTCCTCTGATCGCTCGTTCCATTCCATAAGCAAAGCATAATACAAAATAAGCTTAATATTAACTTCAAAATACTTTACCTTTGTTTTAACTCGTACAAGCATAAAAAGAATCATTCCCTCCTCCTGCAGTTTATTTTGATCGAGTCTAGGCAAGCAGAAAAGCTTCTAAAGCATTTCGTTGATGATCATTCATCCAAACCTCGTACTATTTCAACTATTATCGGAGGAATCAGCAAACGTTCACTTGTCCCTTAGTTGGCCCCTCTCCCATATTTGCTCATCTTTAACAGCAAGCTCATCCATTGGCTACTTAATTTCTGTGGTTTCCACTTCTAAGTGACCTATAACTCAATTCCATGTCTCGTTAGCGACTCACAATGTACGTTACACAATCATTCTTACAAAATCAGAACGTTACAACCTGTTTCAAGGTACATGTGGTTTACTGAACCAAAGGCTCATCTATCACACCCAGATTGCAAGGTGAGGGATGTAACCTTTAACCAAGAACCAATCAAGTGGTGACAATTCTAATAGGCATGAGTAACAGTTATAATATGCATTAAGGATAGGATAAAAGAAAGCCGTTGGCCATCATCAACCCATCACTTTGCTTACATGAAGCGGTGTCCCGTCTCTCAGCTGCGGCAGAAACTATGTCCTCAGGTAGTGGGAAAACTCTGAAATCGTGGGGGAGAGGCGTGCAGGCCCTCCGGAAGGTGACCCAAGAGCAGGACACTTGGAGGGTGGTGAAAGAATGTTTGTGGGTCACCCCACAATTGGGAATCGGGGCGGCCACACAAACTTTGCAGCCCCCAGACGGTGACGAGCCTGCTGAGCCCAAAGATCAAGAGGGCGATACGCCTCATAAAAGTTCGTGTAAAGTATCATTGGTTGGTTTTCCCCCAGCCCCTGAGCTACAAGGGGCAGCAATAGGACGTGATTGGGATTTTTGCAATGGGACAAATTCAAATTGTTAATTAATGTCTGTCGAATGTTCACAGTTCTTACTGACTATTGCAAATGCAATTGGAAAACTGTTTATTGTTTGAATGTTTTGATTGTCGCTGTTGAGCTGTTGTGCACACATTTTACTTTTCCTTCCTCCTTACTTTATCTCCATCCTCTATCCATCACGGAGTAGGTACCATCAATAAGATGGCAATGTTGAGCCACGGGGTGGTGTGACATACTGTATCCCTCAACGAATGCCTGTACCAGAGGACTTATGTCTCAACATTGCTGAAATATTACATTAAGATGCTTGTAAAGGGTTAAGGAAGACTTGCTACCAGGATGGCTTGAAGTGCCCTAGCAGTGACCTCCCATGAACAATGCCTGGCTTGAACGACTCTGCCTCACTGATAAAGAAGAAACATCAAAAGGGATGTAAGTTTGGGTCTAACACCATGTCTTAAGTAAATTGCACACTCAAGGACTATGTGCTCTGTGGAAATAAAATGACTTCTTTAATGAGTTCCAGTACCCCCCTCCTCCTTATCTGTTCATGAATTCCTTGCTTGTCTCTAATTGGTCACAAATGCAGGCAAAGCATCTCACTTTAACTAGTTCAAGCTCCCCTTGTCCTTCAAGGTACACAAAACCTGCTAAATCCAACTTGTAGTTGGGATCAGAGTCAAGGGGTAACTGAGTCTGCGCAAGACAGAAGGTTACTTGCGGTGAGGAAGAGGAGCCATCCGACTTCATCCCCACGACCCTCCACGACAACCCCCAAACAGCAGTGCGCAGGCACAATGGGGAGGAGTTGATGGAAATCACTTCTTGGGGCACATTTTAATATGAAGCGGGACGAGTTAGGAATATGTACAGGGGTATGAGGTCACCTAATGAGTAAGTATCATTGTTAGTGTGCGGGTGTTGCAGGCTGAATAAAGTAACTTAAACCTTGACTCAGT
This sequence comes from Gallinula chloropus, assembly GCF_964237585.1. NCBI lineage: Eukaryota > Metazoa > Chordata > Aves > Gruiformes > Rallidae > Gallinula > Gallinula chloropus. The sequence goes on from NW_028168824.1 coordinate 122,162, forward strand.
TTTGAGTCTTAATTCTGTTCCCGAGAATTGTGGAGACCTCCTCACGATAAAGCACCTCATTGGACATCACTCAGGGGTTCAGCCCAGCCGCCCCCAGCCCCCCAGAGCAACCTGAGGTCGGTTGGAATGCGAGGGGGTTTAACCTCTGCCAAAGCCGCTGATCTGGGTGTGGATCGTGACATTTTAATAGTGTAGTCGGCAGGATTCTCGGAGAACAGAAAGGTGTGAGGTCCTGAGAGTGAATAGGGGAACTTTGATGCTTAAGTTGGACCCTCTCAGGATGTATTGCCCCTTTGAGTTGTATAGGATGGCTGCCCCTATGGCAGTCGGTAGAAGTGAACCAACAGTTGCTGCTAAGAGAGAGAACTCCTGCCTGTCACGCAGGAGACCGGGGTTCCATTCCCCAACAGGGAGTCCTTTCCTGGTGACATTGATTTATTGGTATCGACTTCAGATATTGCCAAAAGGAACTGAGTTTTGGAAATCGATTTAAATGTGATGAACTCTTTGTGTGAGTGAAACGAGTTGACTCTGGTGTGAGTGGTGAGTGACTGAGCTGCAGCGTATCTGTGAGAGAGAGAAAAACCTTTTCATACCCATTGTCGTGCTTTGCACATGCAAGAAATCCTTGTACCTGGTACTGTGTGTTGTTTGAATGATTTAAGTGTTTGACTGAGATGCAGTCTGACTGTGAAGCGAGTGTGAGTGCTGATCGGTGGTTCTGTGTCTCCGCAAGGAGAGCAGCTGGAGACAGACAAAGCAAGTGGCAAATTTAAGCTGTTTGTGTGGACAGGAGTCAGACTATGTGTTGAGAGTGTCCCTGTCAGTAGGAGATGGAATTTTGTTATCAGAAAGAGAAGAAAAAGGGAAATAATTACGGAAGCAATGGGATGGCAAAAAGGCATTCCCTGAGAACTCATGATGGGGTGCCGACAGATAAATTGGTAAAGTTAGTACTAAGACAACCCAAAAATCCACAAATCAAGGTCGAAAATCCTGTTCCTAGTGCTCTTTTATTGCATTTAACCGTGTCCCCCAAGCTGCCGGGAGGCTAGCTCCTTCGTCCCCTTGTAAGTGAGTGGGGGGCAAAGGGTGTATATATATATCAGAAAACTCACTGAAAAACCACTGAGGTGATTTACTGATTACTTGTTTTGTAGAACCTAAGTTAATACCTGTAACATTTTTGGTAGACACTAAAGTTTATCTCCACACTTAGAAAAGAAGATGCTATCTGCATAGTTTTATAAGAAATTGCCTTGTTGCTGCCTTTAACATTAAGGGCTCACTTTCCCCTTTTCCCCCCTTGCTGTTTTTTCCTCTTCTCACCGAGAAGCGAATTTGTTTATTTTCTTTCCAGGGAGAAGAAAGAAGTCACAGTGAGGATGCCTGCCTTATCAGCTGTGTTTATCCCTGCCCTCATTTATGGGGGTAGAGGGAAGCCAATGGAATGTAGCAACTCGCATCTTGCAATGTCGCTTATCTGATGTGGGTGGGTTTGCAGCGCTCACGGATTAGCTAACTGAGAGCAAGGCTGGTTACGTAGCAAAGAAAATGGAAAATAACAGGAACTGGTATTAGAGGAAATACAAGCCTCAACTCAGCAGCTGGAGTTACAAGGCAGTTGTAAAAGATCTGTCGAGATTGAAATAGGTGGAACACAAAATTAGGGGGAAAAATGAGTGGCCTCCCAAAAGAACAAAGCATTTCAGGCTGGCCACGTGGAAGCCTAATGAATTGATAACAGGGGCATGGGAACCAATTTACAACCTGAACTGCATAATTCGCTTGCAAGCAGTTTTGGAAATAATTTCCAACAAAACTGCCAATGCTACAGACCTCCTGAATCAACAATCTTGACAGAGTATATGGCATATTAAGTATTTCTACCGTGTCTGATCCTATGGATCCAACACGTGGTGAACCGCATGCAAGCAGTTACCGTAACAGAATAAAACATCAAGTTTCTAAAACCAACAAAACAAGTAACTGTTAGGATCATATAACCCTATCCCTTCTATGCTTGCTATAAACTTATTAGTCACAGATACGCGCGCACACATACACACACACCTTGAGCTCAGTTCATTTTAAGTGTACTTGGAAGCATGATGATTTTAAATGACTATTTTTGCACTAGAATTGTTCTTAATTTCCATTGGTGAAAGATGCTATATCAACAGGACTTTTCTCTACAGATTTAAGTAGCTGGAGACTCCCTTTCAGTCATTTGATTTTACCTACTGGTCCCCGTGTTATCATCTTTCCTCCCCAGTTTTCATTATTTCCACTCTTCCTTCTTAAGGAAATCACATTTGGAATAGTTAAACTAGAATAGTTACAATAGAAACTGTAATGCTTCAAATATTATTTCTATGCTATTTCACTAGATTTTTATCACGAATATGCTTGCCGATACATTCTTATGATTGCCTGACAGTATGATTATTGCCTTATGATTCTTAAGTCTGCCTGACAGTCTGTATAATCTTACACGTAAATTAGTATTTTAGAATCACTGAAGTTCATTGTAACTTATACCATAACTCAGTGTGAACGACTAAATGAAGTACATAGCTAACTGCAGTTTTGATCTTTGCCTGTCCTGACTTGACATCCTGCAGATGTGAGGCAGCATATATATACTTTTCCTGGAGTAGAGTATCATTTTCTTATCATCATTCTCCTATTCTTAGACTGGGTCTTCCCAAGAGTACGGATCCAGCAGGGCTTAGCATCTGAGAGTCTGCATTTTGGAAATCTTAAGCCACAATTGTATTCTTGAAATGAAAGTATTGTTTGTTAACTACGAGAAAATAATGTTTGATAAACGTCACTCTGTGAGCTGTATAATCAAATATTCTTTTGAATGAAATGAGTAATCTTCAGATAGTAGCCTAATATTCGTTTAAGGGTTCAAAAATCTTGTGTCTGTGTGTGTATGTGTGTGTTTGTGTTTGCACATGAGAGAGAAGAGAGGTAGAGGGAAGCATAAATCATTCACCCACGGTCCAATTTGTCCTAGTGTTTGTGAGTGGATACTGGAGAACACATGACAATACAGAAACTTGGTAAAACTGCCCCCCAAATACTGCAGTAGTTCCTTTGAATATGGATTGCAGAGTTGTAATTAGTATTGTTATATTTAACTGGCCTTCAAAAACCTTTCTTCTGTGAGTGTTTTCTGAACCTACAAATGTCTCAGGCCTCCATAATTTCCTGGGGAGACCAGAAAGTTTACTAATACATTATTTCCTACATGAAAAGCACCTCTTGTTTGATTGAAAACCAGTGCCTAATAATTTCTTTGTTATGTTTTGCTTCCTGTGGTATGAATAATTAATATTCCTCTTAAGCTCTTCATGTGGTTCTTGATTTTGTTGATTTCTGACCATTCTTACTGAAGATTAAAAAAATACAGTAGATTTAGAAGAGTGCCAGTGCTTTTTTGCTCAATTTCCTTCTTTATTGGCATCCATTTCTTCTTCACCATCATAGCACAATGTACTGGGAAGACACTTTCAAGGAACCATTCAAGATTTCTGTCTTGCTACCTCTCTTTTTTCTATCCTCAATGATGACCTTTTTGAATGTAATCGATTCTGTAGCCTTAGCTGATTTACGACTAATTCCCCTTCAGCCTCTTTGGGCTGGCTTCCTGCAGTACCTATAAATACTCTTACTGGCATTAACAATCTCAGTTTCCTCAGAGCTCTGTAGCTTCTTCTACATTCTCATCCTTCTCAATCTGCTGCCTTTAGTTGATCATCGACTCCTACTGGCAATGTGTTGTCATGAATTAATGCTGTTCTACCTCTTCAGTCTGTGCTGCATTATTGTCTCAGTTACTGTATCAGCATCCTGTGAATTTCTCCCTCAGCCTTCAAACACATTCTAATCCGGTCAACGGGCACTGCTAAATCCTGAGTCTTCCTTAGGAGGGGTCTTTCTTAATGAGTCTTGTAGGAAAAAGGCTCCTGCATAAAGAATCTTATCTCCGTTGATTCTATCCATTCATCTGCTACATTTGGCCTTGTCCATTTTCACTTCAGAACCCTTCATAGTCCCATGCTCAGCCTACATCGCAGTCTCACTGCAAACTGTTTAGAATGTGACCCCTGCACATTTCTCTGAAACTATGTGATAAAACCCAGGGCTATGCTACATGCACAGTACTATTAAAGATGTTTAATGCATGACTTGTCGCGATGATTTATCTTAAGTACTGGCTCCTTATTTGCAAAAGCGCACATTTTCCTTAGGTTAATAGCTTGGCTGTTAATATTTACTTCTAGATCGCTTTTGTGGTGAGTATAACAGTTACTTATGGCTAGTCATGTTGAAAAAATATCACAGTAAAGCAGCACAATATTCATATGTGTTGGGTGAAGGCATGTTTGTCAGCGTGCTGATGGGTAAGATGTTTTCTCAGGAGAACTTCAGATACACAGAGAAATGTATGCATGAGGTCCCTTAGTCATAAAGATATCATCCTGCTGTGCTGAATTTAGTATGTATTTCATAAGCAAACACAAACTAATTTTTTCCCCTTGAAATACAAAATAATATTCAAAACCTAAACAGCTTCCTTGGGTAACTTGGAATTTAAAAGGAAGCTTTATCTAAAGGTTGGCAGAATATATTTTAAAAAATCTGCTCAGAGACCTCAGGAAATTACTTTTTCCTATGGCTCTGATTAAATATTTCATGGCAGCACATGCTTTCTTATTTGTACTTGCTATGTCAAGATAAAAAACTCAAACAAACCAAACCCTCTTTTTATAGTAAATACACTTATTTTGGATATAATACCCATCAACACCAGAAGGCATGACCTAGGCAGACTGCTGAGTCTGCAGGGTGAATGTTGTCCCACGCTGAAAATGAACATGCAGGAGCATTCCTTATTGACAGCTTCTGGAGCTGGTTTCTTAATTTAACACTTGAAGAAATACATTGAAGACCACAGGCAATTTGTCGTGCTGAAAGAGCAGGGAAGCACGTCGAACTTTAGAGCTTTGGATCAGTAGAGAATCACTGCTAGATAACACAAGCTGCTGTTTTTTCTGTTTTTAAAAGTAATAACATTTTCATAAGATTAAAATGTTTCCTTTTTCTGGAATAGGTGCTGTTGTGCCTCTCTCCCTCACAAGCATTTTAGATTACTAGATTTCCTGTAATTAAACGTTGACAAACAAAACTGTCCACAGTCTATTCTAGCAGTCACTGTGTGACCTATCATGGGCAGCATCCCTTTTTTCCACATTTTTTTCTAACCCTGCTTTACAAGCTTATGTTGTTTTCTTCCTTTTCACCCATCACAGAACTCCCACAACCTCGAGTAAAATAAAAATTAATGATACAGTACTTCGTTTTGTTTCTCTGACCAAAGTTTTTACTTGGTTCATGAATCATTTTATTTGTCTGGATTGAGAGCTATACCTCCCTCAGATGTAATGTGAAAGGGTACACATCTCCAGCCCTTGCTTCTAGGATGTCCTTTCTGATTCAGTCTTAATTCTTTTTGAGTATTTCAGAGAATTTCTCTCCTAGCTTTGTGTTCAAGTAGCAAACTGTGGAGCTTTTTCTTCCGTTCCAAGCAGATAATTTTGTATAAGCTGTACCAGAATCTCCCAGCAAAGGATCTCTTGATACTTGAAGAAATATTCCAGGAAATAGATAATGAATCTTTGCACATTTTCTTTGACATCAGAAAATGTTAGCAAGTGTTATAATTATTTGTTTAAAATATCTGCTCCTTAACACTTTACTATGGAGAATTTTTTTTTGTGTATGCCTGAGGCATAACATAGCAAAAATATTTTAATCTCAAAGAAAAGCAGAAATCAAACCTTCAGTCACCTAGTGGATAAAGGCTTTGTAGAATGTCTGCAAAGAGACTGTGAATTCTGTGAAAAATTAGTTCAAAATATCAAGTTTTCTTTAATTTTCTAGAAGACACAAATCTCGTTTCTTCTTTTCTTGCTGGTTGTTGTGATTTTTGTTACGGATGCGATCCTAACATACATTGGCCTCTATGTTGTACAGCCATATGCTGAAAGACAAACTGTCTCAAAACCTTTAAAAACATTGCCTGATGCTATTGACGTGCAAATAAAGTTATGCCTTTTTATGCAGCTACATGAAATCACTTCTTTCCATAACCCTGCTTGTATAGGGTTAGCTCTAGCTATTTGTTAGGGTAGGTGGGATTACCAATTACAGCTTCCTTCTGTTAACTTCCTAAATCCCCCATAAAACAGTAAGAGAAAGCAGTTAATCACCCCTGCCAATTTTAACAGGAAACAATTATTGCTGGTGAATAATAAATGTTTCACATTTACAAATTTACAGTTTTTTGGCACATGCAGCTTCCTGGAAGTTTAAAGGCACTCTCTGCCTGTCTTTAAGTAAGTATACAAGCAAAGGGTTTTTCTAAGTGTTTGAGATTTGGAAAAATGAAGAAGTTAAGTCTGAGTTCTGTTCTTATACTGTTCACTGTGGACTTAAATAGAGCTCTGCATGTGCACCAGGATTGACCCGTGTGAAGTCATGACTGACTCAGCCATTGTTTATAGAAACAGTATAGCATTTCGTGGAAGAAAGAGAAATTTTGCCTTTGAAATTTAAGTAAATATTATTAATTTTCAGAAAATGTTTCCTTTTTTTCTTTTTTTCCCAGATAGCAGTTAAATGTTTTCTAAATCTTTGCAGCTGATAAAGAAAACAAGTGTCATAGAATATTAAACCTCAAAATAATAATAAAAAATACAACTATGCACAGTGCTATTAAACTACAAAAATTTAATCCTTTTTTTTTTTCTTCAGCTTCCTTCCTGCTTATGTTCATGGAAGCAAAGTAATGGATTAGTGCACATAAAAAGGTGAACAAGCCTTTAAAACTCAAAGCTAAGAAGAAAAAAAAAGACAAAGTTGTTTTACTGAAGTTAATAAACTCCACATTCTGAGACAAATATCCTCAAGCCATTTGTTTAAACAAGCATTAAGTTTAGCAGCACTACACCATAACATGATACTCCAAATTAAACTTTTGCATCTCAAGTGACCTTTATAGCAGTTTTACAGTTCATAAATTCTTTACAATAGTGCTATGTGGAGTAGTTTTAATAAATCTTAGTTGTGCTGTAAACGTTATAGCACATACTTGAAATGGCATTTCCAGTCCTAACAAACACAAGTGTGGAATGATTCCCCTATTCCATATGGAGGATTTTGCTTCAGTATTCATGAAATACCAGAGAATATTCCATTAATAAGGGGGAAAATGCCTCAAGTAACCCAGTCATATTGGAAAAGAAAAATATGACTGATAAACTTATTTATCAAAGTGGATGGAAAGCATAACAACTCTTCCCATACCAATAGGAAAATCTTCTTCACGGTGCCGAGCTTGTAAAGTACTCCAGGATAGCTGCGTGGAGAAAGGATTATGTTTTCCATTTTCTGTTTTCTTTTAAGACTTGATTCACAGAATCACAGAATCTTAGGGGTTGGAAGGGACCTCAAGAGATCATCGGGTCCAACCCCCCTGCCAAAGCAGGCTCCCTATCTCACATTACACAGACAGGCATCCAGACGAGACTTGAATATCTCCAGAGAAGGAGACTCAACCACCTCCCTGGGCAGCCTATTCCACTGCTCCGTCACCCTCACTGTGAAAAAGTTCTTCCGCATGTTGGTGCGGAACTTCCTATGCTCCAGCTTACAGCCATTGCCCCTAGTCCTGTCCCCACAGACCACTGAAAAGGGGCTGGCCAATTCCCCCTGCATCCCAAGTCTAAGATATATTCCTTGGCAAAGTGTCAGACCTGTAGAACTGTAAGCTGTGTGGTCTGTTTCATTCTCTCCATTACAATGGGATAAATCTGCCTAGCTAAAGGATGTCTGCTTAATCTCATTTATCTGACTCTTTTGTGAAAAAATAAAATGCAGTTAAGTATAGTACTGAAAGTACACTCATAATGTATTAAATCACCTGTTTTTATATTATATTTTCCAGCTGTATTTTCTCCATCTTGTAGTCAAGCTACTTATTTACTTATTGACTCCTTGATATCTTTTGACATAGTATTAGTACACTTGTTGAAAAATTTCACCACCACTGAGTTATCATTTTGAGGAAAGCGTGACATCCTCTGTCTTAACTTCCTTCTCTTTAAGAGTTCAGTTTTGAAAACATTTTCTCATTCATGTATATCTAACTTACTTTGTTGTTTGTGCTTCTGAGAGCATTTTCCAGTGCTCATAATTTTCACAATTTTCTTTTTTTCTTGATCTCAACCCAACTTTTTATCCCCACTGTATTTTTATCTTTTTTCCTTTTTTTCCTTTTTTATGTGAATAAACTTTTCTTTCTCGCTCTTATAGTCAGTAAAAGATGTTTTTATTCAGACAAATTTAAGCATCTGAAACTGAAAGTTTTCAAACTTTAGGTTCTTTGTAGATGTTGCTATTGAAAATAAGCCAAGCTTTAAAAAAAATCCTCACATTTCCATGAATGTTAAATTATGGATTCTGAAGTCAGAACTCAAACCTTTACTCATTTTAAGGATCTTATTCATAAAAAATGCACGAGTTAATGATGAATTAGTTAGAAGATAACTACTGCTATGTATGTTTTGTTCTTTCCCTAAAATAAGCAAAACCTACAGGGTCTGCAAAGCTGTCACTGCTACTTGAGGGATGCATAATTTTCTTATGAGGAAATGTAATTACTGATCTATTCATTTGCTCGTAAATGATGAACAATAAAAATGGAGGCTTATGGTGAAATAAAGATCATATATTGGATAGACAGAATCATACTGAGATCATAAATGTTAAGGTCTGGCATAAATTATTAATACAGAAAATCCATAAGAGAAAAATTATTCTAAGTAGTCCTGTAAGAAAATGTATAATGTAGTATTAATGAATCTCAGTTATAGACCAATTATTAGTATTTGAGACATTGGCTTTTAGCAGCAGTTAATTGTTGATCTGCAAAGACAGTTTAATAATGAATGACAGATTCCAAAAATGGTCTTTTCCTCCTGAGGATGGAAATATGCAGATCAAGGTATCTGTTTGAGCAATTTAAAGAATACAGAGGTTAATAGTCTCTATAATTGCCAGAACCTGTGATGAGTACTTAAAGCAAACAGTCAAATCTTGCAACATATGGTATCTATAAATTACACCATGATGTGAGGAGTGGGAGTTGATTTAGTATATTGTTTTGATGATTTTGCATATAATTATAGGATGTGAATTTTTTCCATCTGCTTTAACACTTTACAGTTATTCCTAAACACGTTGGAAAAGATTTTTAAGTGTATCATCCTTAGAATTAACTATGTTAAACATGATACTGTAATAAATGCCAATGCATTGGTTTTAAACATCTGATTCACAGTAAAGTAAAGATTTTCTTCACTTTGGAAGTTTGACAAAACTTTTAACCTCTTTCAACTTTGTTTTTGTTTATTATTTAGATGACAGTGGTTCAGAGAGATGTAAATTGAGATTGGATTCTGAACGTGCTAAAATCTTTAGGAAAAAACACTTCTGTCCTTCAACAGATGAGGCAGAAAAGGGAATGGAGGCATGAAGAAGCAAACATTTTGTGCCTTTATCAAGGCAAAAACTAGCCAAGTACAGATTAACTACTAAACCACTGCAGTGATCAAGCTTGTTGGCAAAAAGCACCTCCGAGCTCACCAGACTCTGAGAGGTATAGCCTTGTGCAAATTAGCAATTTCCTTTTATAACTTTTTCAAATGTTAACAAATGTTGCAATCCTTTTCTTTCAACCCTGAGTAGTGCTGATTATAAATTAGAGAATCTCATCAGCATGTGGACGCTTGCTCTGTTTCCCTGCTTCATCCATTTCTCCTCTTCACATGCTGTCCCCTCCATTCTTTCCTTTCCTGTAATGTTTTCTTTCCCTGCAGGGTTCATGCTGTGTAATGTCTCCACCCCTCTTTCAGTTAGCACTAGAACTGTAAGTACTGACGTTTGAGAGTTGAAAGAACTTAAGTGTAGGAAATTCTGAGGCAACCATAGAGTGCTCAGCATAATTACCTCCTTCCCAGAAACTGAAGCGTTTACATATTGCTACTCCTAAAACACGAAAGCCCACAAAGTCTCAATTCTCTTTAAGCAGTTCTAGTTTAAAGTTGTTTTGATTTTCATAAAAGAAGTAAGACTGGACCACCCTTCTTGCTTAGCAGAAGTAACTTCTGTACATAAATCTGACAGACTTTGAAACCACAGTTGTTCTTCAGAGAACTTTAAATTATGGACTCAAACAAAAACAGATTCTAAATTAGGAAATGTTTCTGCCAGATTTCAATATACAATGCAAAATTGGAACAATTCGTAAGCGTGGTGTTACATTCTTTAGTCTGTGCAATGTCCTAGCTGATCATAAAAAGTGCTACATATGATAACCAAACAGAAGCCTGGTAACGTTTTGGGAATGCTACATTCTATTATAACATACTCAGTGGAAAAAGATACGATTGAGAACAAGATACCTGGGACAAAATCACTGTAAAAACGACACTTTTATATGCAGAAAGGAGCCTTACTAGATTGCCTGGTAAGAAAATGTCCAAATTTTATATTCCTTTCAAACCATATTTCTACTAAGAAGTAAATTCAACTTGTAATACAAACCTTAGCCTTGCAATACCGACCTTAATACTCAGTGGCAGCACTGAAAATCCAAATAATTCCAAGAGCCATCAGTAACAAGGGTAGGCCTCTGAAATACATATCCTAACAGATAGAAGCAAAATATTTGAGTTGTTTTGAAATATCTCTTTTTAGTGAAAATGCACTGAGATTGTGTTGGAAAGTAGTGCCACTTTCCTGTCATTTATTTGAGTGTAAAACTTGTAAAAAGACAGCTTGGTTACACTGACAATCAGATGAAGTATTCTTGTTACTTATGGTCATTAAACATTTCTGTAATCATCTCTAAATTAGGAACACCCATTAACATGTATATTTGGAGATGCTAATGTTGCCAGCATTGTTCTTTGTGAATACCTTTCACACAGAAAAGCAAAACTCATGTAATCCTGAGCAGAGTTTTCTATGAAAAATAATGCTGAATACCACCCACAGATTGGAGAACTTCCATTTAAGTCACTCTCTTCTCATTTACAACCATCACTCGTAGAACATATATTCCAAAACAAATGCAAAGATTTATGGCAAAACTAGATCACCTAGAATAATATGTATTAGGTTTAAATATAAGCTGTCCTGAGCCTGAGTGACAGTCTGGTTTTACTGCCTAATAATTCAGAACTTGAAATGTGCAGTGTGGCAGATTTTACCTAGCTAATAATAAGTAATTGTTCTACTTCATATTGGAAAAGCTTTGGAACAGCTTGTTATGAACTTAACTTCTCAGCAGCAGAAATTGGTTTTACCTTCCATCAGCAGAGAAATAGCTCAAGGAAGGACCATCTATGTGTTGACATAGATGTGCCCAAACACTACAAAACATACCTTTCTGAAAAATAATGACAATGCCAGTAAAAGAAGAAAGAAGCCCCCAATTCCACTCCAGTTTTCTATTTCTTTGCCTTGTAAAAGACAGCACCATGACCTTCCTTAAGAGCCTGTTTATTTATTTGTTCATTTATTTGAGTAATTTTGCCTCTCCAAATCCAGGAGAGCTCTGTTGTTTTTATTCTGAGATATTCCCTTGATTCCCTATTTGATACTCTTTCTTCTAAAATGTTAAAGTGAAATTCAAAGCAAAACAAGGATGCCTTGCTCACTAATTTTTAGAGCTCCTTAAATACATAGCCTGCAAATATGATAATTTGTGCCAACCAAAGTTCCCAGGTGTTCTAATGTTATTCTTATGAGTAGTATTTTAGACCTCTGTGCTTCTGAAGAAGATGGTCCAGCCTTGCATATAGATCCAAATTGTTATTCAAGTTATGCTTTCGTATTCTGACACATACCCTGTCACAGAACACTGATGTGAATGAATAATACTGCATGATGAATACAGAAAATCTTTCTAAAGTAAAACAGCAGACCAACCAACCAAATCAGAAAGGAAAAATCAGTGAAAAGGGTAAAATAAAAACATCAAAAGAAAATAAAAATGGTGAAAGAAGCCAATGGATGTTAAATTACTGCTTTCTGACTTCTGCTTCTTAATAAATACCGTTTCTAGAAGGTCCTCTTATGTGAAGAGGGTTGTGCAGTGGAAAGCCAGGCCCTAACTCCTACTTTCCTAACTTAAACAAGAGGAGCACCCATAGGCAGCAGCAGAGCTATTATCTTTGAGTAATTTCATTTGTGTATAGATGTTCTGCTAGAGACTGATGTTACATAACTGTAGGAAATCTGTCCAGGTTTGACATACATTCCAAAACACATACTATATCCTTCACTGCATCATAAAATTTGCAAACCCACACTGGAGCTAAACCTAAATATTATACTGCTATGTTTTAACTGGGCACTCCGTATTTATTGTGACAAGGGGATAATGCAGCTTTCTGTGCATGACAGCTATTCCTGACTACATTTAAGGTTTCCTTTTCTACTGCAACGGATGTGGAAGAGCCTTGTGCTTACTTTTCTTGCAATACTGACCACTGAAAAGCTAGCTGTGCCAAAAAATCTCACATCATGGTAAACGACAGTGGTCTTCAAATATATACAAGATTGCTGAAGAGAGGAAAGAGGTAAATTGCTTTCCATATCTGGAACACGTGTGACAAGACCTAAGTTAAAGCAAAGTATATTAAGGCTGAAATACCTCAGAAGACTTTCTGCCTTTAAGGAACATATTGCTGTGGGACACTGTGGAAGCCCCATGACAGTATCTGTCAGGTATGCACAAGGTGCACTTGCTTTTGGCTTGAGGAAAGAAAGGGAGTAGATAATCTCTTCACATTCCTAGCAGCTGTGTTTTCTATTACTCTCGTTAGTGGGACATTGGAAAGAAATCATGTGTGATTTATCTGGGTGCCAATAGATACACTAGTTTCTTTGCATTTCAATGATTAATTGTTCTAATGCAAACTTCCCAAAACTTTATACTACGATTGGTGAGACTTTTTTGCACAACTATGACATTGTTAAAATCTGTTTTCTAAAGCCACTTTGAAACAACTTTCAATCAAAATGCTTATTTGGTTTTTTTGCAAGTTTCTTAAACATATTAATTAAAAAAACCCTTTTGATTTATTTTGTGTGTGTGTGTGTCCATGCAATAAATCCCCTATTACTATGTCAAATTTTAGTTCCCGTTTCCCTTCAGATTTGGAAAGAAAAAAAATTAATTGCTTATGAACACTACCATCACTGTAGATAATGACATCTTAAGAGACTGATGATAACAGGTATGTACAGGGATGGTAAAATACTGTAGCTCGTTTGTGACTGATTAGACATGTTTGTTGACTCGACATGGGATGATCATAGGCTGTGCTATTTTTTCTAAATGAGATTGTATAACAATGTTGATGCTTTTGTAACATTTTAGAATTTTCAAAAGCCATTGAGTCTTTTTTTCTTTTTAATACAAGAAAGCTAATTTTCTCATTGATCTTTTGTAGAACTAGCAAAACATAACTCCTATGAAAATTACCCACATTTAACTGGATAATTAATTTGCAAAAGGGAGGATCTGGTCCAAGAAGCAAATTAAACAAAGTGGGAAACCTAAGTAGTTCAGGAGGGGAGGGAAGGAGGGAAATGAGTGATAATTCAAATTTGCAAGGCAAATCTGTGGCAGATGACAACTGAAGGTCACAGTAACCTTGCAGAATACGACATATAAAACCTTGGAGTATTGTTCTTAAATGTTTCCCTAGGGGAACAGTCTCTCAAGCAGTGGGAATGTTGCACTTACTTTTCTGAAAAATGTTTTTCTGAACAATTCAAGGCAAACCCATACTTAGGTTCTGTTAAGTCCTCTTTGTAGTGTTGGCATATCAACACAAATTTGAGTTTTGTCCAAATTTTGACCTTCACATGGCTTTTGCTCTTCCAGACTTGAATATTCAATACAAATTGAGTCTTTTGTTCCTTTTCATTTTTACCTAAATCCTGGAATTAAAAAGTATGACGCTGAGCCACATTGACCTTAACTGTAATTGCAGCACTTACTGAAACTCTAGCTCTGAGGACACCTGCATTTTTCTGAGGGGTTGCAGTTGACTTGAGAGATGCCAAGATTATACCATTTCTGTTACTCATGCATATATCAGCAAGAATGTATTAATGCCTGTGAGATGATCATGCTGAGCCAGAGTCACAGGTTATAGGAGCTAGAGGCATAGATTTTACCTTGCAAGCTGGATCTCTCACTACTTAAAACCTACAGATCCAGAGCATGCAATTTGATGTGTGACAAAAGATTATTATTCTGAAGATTTGTCATGGTCTTAAGAATTTAATTTCTATCAAACAGTAGGTCTAAAAATCCTGTTCCTGAAGTAATTATAGGGCTTGAAAAGGGACACAGTTTATACAATATATTATTTTACTCTGATTTCTAATAACTTGAACAATGGGGGGAAAATCAAATAACATGAAATAAAAATTCTTAAATTTCAGTTTGACGATAGTTTTTTATTGCCACTGGCAAAATTAAAATTAAAGGGTTGATTTAGAATGTATCAATGTATTTATATCAATAAGATTCCATAAAAGTGATGTATTTCACATTTGAGACAGGAAATTTGTTCTGTCTAAAATGAATAATTTTAAATAATTTCCAGTTCTTCCTATTCTTACTTGGACTAGGACAACCTGTCTTCCAAAAGAAGGCCTCATAGATGTTAACAACAGTTCTTAAAAATAAAAGGCATAATAGCTATGTGTTTATACAGAACATCAGAAAAATGTACTAGAAAAAGTGAATTATTTGAAAAGCAACTTTTGGGCTTTCTGAATGGGATCTTACCCTCTTTTTGGAATGAGGACATCAACAGAGAAGTATATGCAGAAACCTCAGAGGGAAATCCTTTAGAAAGGCACTTCTCACACAAGCAACTTTGAAGCAAGCAACACATAGGCACTGATTTGCTTCTGACTATGACCTAAGGTTTTCCATTAGCAGATGACAGGTATCCTTCTCCCATTTTCACTGTGTTAAATTGTTCACTTCACTGTCTCCTGCAGTACAGATTTACGGCTATATGCTGTGCACTCTGTGTATCAAATGTAACCGTCCTTTGCTCTCGAAAATAGAGCACTGCTGTAGCAACATGCTGGAGACAGCAGACCTGCTTATATGAGGAACTGCAAGGCATAATTATTTCTTTATCTTGCTGTGTATTTTTGAAGATCAGTGTAATGCCTCCTTTTGAGAGACAAAAAAAAAAAGAGCCTGGTGTTCAGCTTGGGCCAGACAGTCTGAGCTGTTTAGAGGTAGAGGAAAACTGATTGGGGAACAGGACTTTATCCACTGTGATTGCACTGGTTTCACATTGCTGAACTGCAAAAAGATTAAACCAAAAATGTTTTACTGAGCAATTAATAATTATCCAGTAATCCTCATCCAGCAGGGCTTGTCTTGTTGCTGCCTAGCAGGCAGAAGTGTAGATACAGTGTTTCAGAAGACTTCCCTATTGTAAAGATGCTTTTCTACACACTGCCATGCAGCAAAGGGAATTCTGTGTTGCATGTCTTTCAGACTCAAAATTTTCATTGCATAAACTATTGGTTATTTTCCTTGCATAAATTTTCTCTAGTTTCTGCACATTCAAGTATTTTTTTCTATTGGTAGTAAGTTGTAATCCTATACAAAACTGTAACCTTAAATTATTATTTTTGTTTTTATCCAGTTGCAGAGAGAATGATAAGAAAAATAAATCAATGTCCGATAATGTGCTATAAATCTTGGGGGATTTCTGGTGGGCTTAAGAGTGTCCTTGTAAAATAATGCTCTGATTGCACAGAGAAACGTCAGCCTGGGTAAATTATCTGAATAAAAGTGGCAGATAGATGTTATGGTAGTTATTCTTGAGGTCACCTTGAAAGCTGTGCCAAGAACAGGCCACAGTCCCAGTCTCACACTAAATACCAAGAAGAGCAGAAATTTAAAACATGCTTTCATTCTGTTTCTTCTTGTTTTTTAAAGGAAAGCCCCGAAGGGTGGGTTTTGACTGCAACATGTACTGTAAGGTCCAGATAAATTATGCTTATGTAGTGTGACCGTAGGCCTGTCAGTCAGTCAGAATTGCTGCTTCAGGTAGTATGGCACAAACAGTAGAGCTCTGTGAAGTACTTAACAGCTGCTAATTCAAAGGTATCAGAACAAGGTATTTATAGGTCTGAAATGTGATGGACAGTAACACAATATCTGCTGGTGCTAGACAAGAGTAGGGAACATACCATGGATGTCAGTAATGCAAACTCACCTTGCCCAGCTGTGTGATGAGGAGAAGCCAGGTCTGCTCACTCCACTCCTCTGCAGCACCTGACCTGCTGTGGGTTTATCCAAACATGGACAGGTATATCTTTCTTTTTATGGCTACATAAAGAAAACAGGAATCTTTTTTTTGCATGTAACCATTGTTGAGCTTCACTATGCATGTAAGAAGAGGAAGGTTTACATGATTCTTGCTCCTGCTCCCCAATTCCATTGTTCCCATCAGGCACTGAAAGTGAAATAAGGCAGCGCAAAAAAGACGACAGGTGCTACAAAAGGAAATGCATACAATTCCTTATTTCACAAAGGATATATGTGTTATTGACAGTAACAAAGACACAGTACTAGATCTAACCCACCCTCATACACTAAGCAGGATCAAGCACACTATCAGTAGACCATGGCCACCTGTTTGCAAACCATATTTTACCAAAACAAAGAACTACAGCAACAAAATATTAAAATCTTTGGACACTGTCCATGAAAAGTGTTTTCTGTCCTGGAGAAGTTTTTTTCTTTTATGGAATGCAAATTAAAGATATTTTTATACACTGGAAAAAAATAATAATTTACTCTCTGGCGCTGTCTGTTCACCAAACAATTATCAGTTATATACCAAACTATAGATCCTTTCCCCATTTCTATACTACTTAAACTTTTTGTTTCATCTTTACTTGCAAATCAAATCTTCCAAATAATTCATTAATGTTCCCTGAGTTTGGTTACACACTATTGTATCTGATGAAGTGTCAATCCATTCCTCCTTTGTCCACAAAGCCAGGTACTCTAAAAGGTGTTCAAGGCCAGGTTGGATGGGGCCCTAGGCAACCTTGTCCAGACCATGCCTGAAAGGTGGTGGCCCTGGCTGTGGCAGGGGGTTTGGAACTCTGTGATCTTTGGGGTCCCTTCCAACCCAGACCATTCTATGATTCTATGATTCTATGATATGGTCTTAGGAAATCCAAAGAGCTGTTACCCTTGAAACTTTCTGATATTTTCAAATTCAAAAAAAATCAGTTGAGGAAATAAAAAATACGTGCATTTATGTGAACAGCTATGGGAATGAAAACTATTCTGTAATTTCCCATTGTTGGGAGTTTTTGGTTTGGGTTTTTTTTTTCAATATAAGGAATGTAAGGTTTGCTGTCCTGGGAATACTTTGGACATTACAGTAAAAATGTATTTTGGACATTTGGTAAGTTTCAGGGGATAATTGTGGCTAGTCAGATATCAGGAACAGGTCAAGGTTATGCCTTATAAAGTTATTCTTCAGTGAAATATCAGTCATTTTATTTCAATATTTTTAAAATGCTATCTCCTCTGGCATGCATCATTTTTTCCACCTAAAATTTAATTTATTAAATATTTGAATCCAGACAGCTTTTACATATGCCTTTTTGGTTCTTTGTTTTCCGAAAGATTAGAGCACAGATACTACTGAATGTTTGAATATTCTTTGACTCCTGCTTAATTTTCTCTCCTACTGTTGTGCACCAAACCTATGTTTTGATTTTCTCTTTCTGCATTTAGGGAATCTTATCTTGTTTCCTTTTATGTTCTTGTGCTTTTCTGATCTTATCCCTGAGGGGCTTGAGCTGTTCCTTTATATCCACGTTTAGACCTGTAATCTTCTTTTCACTTTTTGTTTCATTCTTTTTGAATTTTCAGGTCACTGGAGAAATTCTGGTGCTTCCACAATAGTTTCTGACTATTCTGCCATTCTGTGCTTCACTGCTGTGTAACCCACCACTATGCATTAAATATCTTCTCTTTCACTAACTCCCAGCAGCTCTGCACTCCCTTGCCCTTAAAACTTTTTTTCTCTTCTCAGTAGACTATTCCCAGTACTCCTCGAACAGGTTGAAGTTTGCCTTCCCTCTCAGCCATCGCTTTCCTGCTCTTTTACCTTCATATTAATATTACTTCCCACAGCTTTTCTGTAATCTTTCACAATTTCTGTTGCTGAATCTACCCTTTGTTTACGTGTTCTGTTATTTTTGATAGTTGAAGCAAGATCTAAAACAGGAGCTCCCTTTACTCGCCAAAACAAAAGCTGCTCCCAAAAGATTCTGTGGACTGACTGTACTATCCTGCTTTGCTCCTTAGGTAGCTCCGAACAATTGCAATCTCATTTTCCTGCGAAGGCTTTGATTTTAGGAATATTGAGTCACTGCTCAAAAAATACGTAGCTATCTTCCCCTTTTCTAGTATTAATGTGTGAAAAAGTACACCTTTGATAGATGGTACACGTTCCTCTCTTGCTCTCACATCTTTGCATCTTTTTTAACAGTAATGGACCCCTGTGGTTTAGCTCAACAACTTTCTGGGATGCCATTTTCATTAGGTTTTGATTGTGCTTTTATAGTTCTTTCTGCTCACACCCGTTACGGGGTAGCTGTGTGGTAAAGTCCTAAAGGCTGGTCTACTACTTGACCCTCTCATGACTCTACTCATTCTCCTTTGCCTAAAATCAGATGGAAAAGTAGGCTTTTGTGTTCCCCCCATGCCCTTCCCCTCTGAGACTGTATCACTAATCTTATCTCTATTTAAGTCTCCTTCCCTGTGAGCACTCAAAGATATCCTTCCTCCTCCTTTTTGCATGGACATTAAATCTTTTTGCTGCCTATTTTGCATAATGCCATGCCAGACATCATGACACCTGTTTACTCTCCTCGGTCTTCTGAAATGTTGATCTCTGAATCACCTGTCTCCATCGGCCTCTAGGATCTTTATCACACTGTGCTATCTTCTGTTCTTCCACCACTGTGCTGTCAGATGCTTGCAGTCTCTGTTATGCTGCGTAGGATTCTATGTAGCAGTATCATTAGGCCCATCTAAATAAGTAACATGGTGAAGTAAACCAGAGAAATACCTTGTTTGTCTGTCTTATGGGTGCAAGCACGGGCAGGCTCCTTCCTGAAAGGATGTGCAGTCTGCACTTCAGGGTAGCCAATGTCAGGACCTTCCAAAAGACCTTTAGGTAGTGACTTTTCTTTGTAAATAATCTTAGGTACCAGCACAGGCAAGAAGTGGTCTAGGGATACTGTTCCTGTTTTAGACGGTTCCACATGTGAGTGCTTTTTCTTTCAAGAAAAGGTAATAATAGAAAACTAAGAATAGAGTGAGTCAGAACAGAATTAAAATACAGCCTTGACTTTCTTGCCTCTTAGCCCCTCAGGAAATCACATGCTGATTGTACAGACTGCCTAGTGTTTTCTAAGTTCCTTTATTTTGAGTCCTTTCTGGGAAGCAGAGTGATTATGCCTTTGCTGTTGCAGGGACAGGCAGCTGACTCCCACCCTCGAAGCACTGGAATAAGCAGAACTTCAGTACAGCAAATACCTCTGGGGCAGAGTAATTATGTGATTTGAAATATGCCTTCTGCTCCAGTCTATATTCAATTTCAGCTTATCTCAGTTTTTTGGCCACTGGTCTCCTATAGTGATGTCCTAGGTGCAGAACAACAGACAAACATGGGCTAAGAAGAGCATATTTTTAAAATTTTATAAATGTGCAGCTGTACAATTTGACCAGTTTCCTGTGGTTTTTCACTGAACATGCCACATCAATGTACTTTTGAGGAGTAAAGGATGAGGTTCTCTTGTTTCTAATCATGGTGCCATATTTTATTAGGTATTGTATTTGGCAATGTTTACATCACTGTTAAAATTGTGTCAGCAAAATCAGTACTTTCAATTTCATAAGCTACAGGGGGTTTTGGGTGTGGAAACCAATCACAACACTTTGATTTGATTTGAAAATAAATTTGAAAGCCCCCCTCCCTGGCAGTGTTCAAGGCCAGGGATGGGGATTTGGGCAACCTGATCTAGTGGAGGGTGTTCCTGCCCATGGCAGGAAGGTAGGAAGTAGATGGACATTGAGGTCCCTTCCAACCCAAACCACTGCATGATTGCATGATTATAGTCTCCATCAAACATTAGTATTTCTTTTATTAAAATAAAATATCCATTTAGGTTTTTAAATGTTTTATATTAACCATGACAAACTAGAGCTGAAGTATTCTTGCTTTTTGTGAAGCTTTTTAAATTTTCCATAGGTCAGTAAAAAAAGGTGAAACAAGAATAGGGTTCAAATAAGTAATTTGAAAATCAACAGATATTTTAACATTTGCCGTTAGTACCATATTTCTCATGCATTACCTCTTGCTAATTTGGCTAAGTTTGCATTGAGATTGATCTTTTTAATATATACTGGTACTGCTATTCATGCTAATTTTGATGATTTAATTTGACCCATACAGAAAGCCACCTTTCTAGGGCATTTCAGAAGTTGTCACAGCTGCCTGCAAGCGTATTGTGCAGTTTAAGGTTAGTATGCTCAAGAGTTAGACCCTGGAAATGTCCATTCAGACTGAGGCCTCACACTTCAGTCACACACTTAAGACTCCTGCAAGAGTGCTGACTGTATAATTTATTCCTAATTATCTTGTGCAATGACAGTGGCAGAGGGATCACACTGAGCAGTATCTAGGGTAGGGTTTGCCTCTTCTAATTGCCCTGAGTATTACCTGCTTACAGAGAAACCTGCTGCTCCCTGAGTGTGGCCGTATCTGGTTCCTAATTGCCAGCAATTCCTTAGCTCCTTGTGCTTGCTTCAATCTGGATGCAGTCAACTTTAATGCCAGTGTTAGAAGTATTATAAAATCTCTCTATATAATTCCTCTTTAATTAGCATCCTATTATCTTAAATTGCTTCAACATTTTTATTTTATTTTTTTTCTAAAGCTCCTCCATTCTTTTAGTAATACCCTTTGTGTACAACTGCCTAAGTATTTCACCACTGGTTGGATCTGCTACAGTTTTTTTTACTTTGTTTTTTAATAGCTTATTCAAAAGGAGAGAAAAGCACAGTGGGCTCTCAGTAGAGTGCAGTAATATCGGTGTTAGTGTTCTTAGGGTTTTTCTTTCTCTGGAGCATAATGGTTGAACTAAGTCTTGCAGTGAAGAGCAAACCTACTGGGCTAATGGCAATAAACTTGGAAACAGTGAGAGATTTGTTCATTCAAGTTCAATGTGTGAATAGTTCCCTGCAGCTCTAATTAGGACCCTGGTTCTGAATAGATAATTAAATATCAGATTGGTTATCCAAGTGAAGGGATTAAGGAGAAAATATACCATTCACATTTATAGGAAAATGCAAAGTTCCTCATTTCTGTTGTTTGACTAATGTTACAGTGAACTCCATCTGAAATACCTTTCAACGTGCCTGTGCAAGACAGAAGGAGACACAGATGAAATGTGTCTGCACTGCGTCTCTCACGGCAATGATGCACTGCATAAGATAAAGCTGACATTTTATCTTTAAGAAAGATATTCCTTATCCTTTGGAAACACGAGCATTACTGCGTACCAATCAAAATAAAAACAGTTCCAGCATTTCAAATGGTGGATTGTCTGTTTGGACACCTCTCCCTCACTCCCCCACCCTCAGTTATTTCATGGGTGGCTGAGTGCAAACTGCACTATGGGACATACATATTTGCGCTCTAAGCACTGTTTCTCAGGTGGATGGGAAAGTTTAAATTTAGTAATCTAATCACCTCAAGCAGATACCCTGAAATCACACGTTTTGCAAGGTTTTAGTATGTGTGAAATACCTTTGACAAAACCCACCTGTTTCTTTGAAGTTTCAGTGCTTCCCAAGGCTAACCCTCCATTCAGTTTTTTTCCTCTTCACATTAATATTTCAGCATTTTAAAGTGTTTTAAGATTTTTTTTTGGCATCTCATTTGTATGCCAAATACAAATTCTGATAATGCTTATATTGACATAGCCATATAGTTCAGACAAGCAGTGCAGAACTTAAGACCGGAGAGGTCTACAAAAAAATATTGACTGGAAGATTGTTTTAGAAATTTTAAGATTGTGCACTAGTAAATATTTCTTACCATTTTCCAAAAGAAGATTTCATACATCCTTTTGTTTAGAGGACACAAAGCTATTTGTGCTTAGTGACAGAATAAAGGTTAATTGATTGTCCTGGTTTTGATGAAAATTAGGAAGGAGAATGGAAATTTCCTATGTGTCAAGAAGTCATTGGTAATGACAGAATAACCTGAAACATGTCAATGCCTCGGGCCGTTCAGTCTCTCAGACATGCTGATGTGCCCTTACTTCTACTCCTCATCCCTCTTTAGGTATGAAAAGCAAACATTCTGTTTCTACGCAGCCTTTCAGCCATTTTCTTCCATTCACAGAAAACAATTCAATTACAGTAAATTTCATGGTGGGTTTTTTCTTTCTACACCAGCACATAGGCTACATGAGACAGTGTGTGACTATTTGCCTAAGTTTTCGAAGTCTAGACTTCATTAAGTTCAAGAACAGAAATGTTTGTGATAACCTAGCCTGACTATTTTTGTTGCGCTGGTAATCTCATTTCCAATTTCATCCAATAATTCATTGTAAAGGGTGACTGACAGAGCAAAAAGTCCCTTTTCTAAAATCATGATTGCCTACCTCCTAATCCCTTGAAACTTCTTTCTGCCACCAGTCTTGACAATTTGTAAATGTTATGGCAGCATCGGCTATACATACTGAATATAAACAATTTATCATGCCTTTATGAACTATGGATCAGGAATCACTAATGTTTTTCATGACCTGCACTGTTAAAACTTGAAATATCATATGTGTTTTCTATTCACATTTGTTTACTCAAAGTTAGGAAGCTGATGCTGACATTTTCTTAAAAAGAAGATTACATAATGACAAAATACAGTCAGTATACTTAGAGGCATTCCTTTGGAAAGAAAAAGCAGTTGGTAATGCAGTATCCTGAAAGTCTCAGTGGTACCACAAGTTCATTGTATGTCAGTGTGAATTAGAGGAAACTCAAAAACATCAGAACAAGAACAACAATATATTTTTTCACGTTGTAATGAAAAATAAATTAAATTTATTCTAGAAGTTGCCTTTAATAAACATTAAAGCATACCTGGAAGACTATAGCGCCAATAAAAAGTGAAACAAAAATAGAAAAGATTGTATGA
Source organism: Gallinula chloropus (assembly GCF_964237585.1). Classification (NCBI taxonomy): domain Eukaryota; kingdom Metazoa; phylum Chordata; class Aves; order Gruiformes; family Rallidae; genus Gallinula; species Gallinula chloropus. The sequence goes on from NW_028168824.1 coordinate 145,594, forward strand.
ATAGAATTATTTTTCTTGATGTTCACAAACACTGTAATTTGTCATCTTTGCTACTGCATTTCTTCTTTATTGAGAGATGATATCTAGGGACTTTTTAGTGGGCCCTGATGCATGAGTTCTCTTTTTGAGTTTCATACCAAATTAGTAGTGGAACTTTTATTTTGCCACATAAATATCTGATTAGATATTTCTCATAGTAACACTTAACACAATAAATAGATACGGCTTTCAAAGGCTTCTGTACATATTGTAATATACATTAAGATCAATCAACGGATATTTTCAAATCTATATTCCCTTTGTCAACATAAGTTCATTAAGCGTTAAGTATAGGTTGTTTCCTGTATGATTAAAAAAGTAATAAAGCATATGTTTTTTTTAAATTCTGTACAAGAAGAATTATACTGTAAGTCTTAACCTCTTTTGTGAGCTGATCGCAGGTTTTGTTTGTGCAACAGTTGCTAACGAAATACAATTACTAATGATGTCATTATTTCATATGATACTTTTAATTACAATGCTTACTTCATCAGTCACACCCCACATAACTGTTTCCTTTGAAACAGAAAGTATTACACCAAAAATTTTTCATATAGGCTGGACTGGAACCTTTTGGCTCTTCACCATAGTTTGGAACTGTTCATATCTTAGTTCTTCATATAGATGTGTGGACCTTCACCTGCTAGGTGAAGATCAATAGCTGAGAAGCTGTGCTGAAGGTAGCATCAAAGTCCAACAAAAAAATTAAAACTGTCCTGGCTTACATTGGACACTGTCACCTTTCTAACTGTCAGTCTCTTGGGAATGTCTTTTTAATTTATTCCATTGCATTTTAATGATGTAATGCTTGAGTTCCTAGGTTGTTCTGCAATATTTTGATATACTGATAACAGCCCCGAAATTTGTGTAATCTTTGGAACATTTTCTTTTTTGTATCAAGACTGTTTGATGTAAACAAAAGGAAATGTTACAAAGGCCAAGAATATTAGAATTATGATAATTCATTAGAATAAATGAATTTTGCTCATTGCAGCATCTCTGTCCTGATCCCTGATCAGGTAACTTCAGATGCCTTTGAAAGAAAGGTTAGATGTAAAGACCCAAAGAGCACTGTGGACCATTTCTGTATGTTGTCTATTTTTAATGTGGCTTCAGTGTGTAATAAGTAGACTATCTAGGGATTGTTATCAAACCTTCTATGACTGTAAATAAGTAACTAGGGCAAAGGGGAACCATTGTTTCATCACTAGGAACAACCTGAAAGAACTTCAGCGCTTGCTGAGTTGGTGCCTGTGGCAGACTATGGCTGTGAATAGGCAACCAAGGCAAAGGGGAACCATTGTTTTATCATTAGCAACATCCTGGTAGGATTAAATGAGTTAACCAAATAAGACACTGAACACAAGGTAGAGGAGGACTACGAGAGACCAGGACGACCCCCACTACCAGCTTACACGGCCACAGAAAAACACCAGGATATGCCACGTGTACCCGGAACTACGGGACTATAAAAAGGGGACTCCAGAGGGGTGAGGCGCATGCCGTTTGCAGGAGCAAGGGTCTCCTCCAGAGGCCCAGCACTGTTTTGCCTGCTCACATCTTGCTTAAATAAATTATGTTTGGAAATTTACAAATTTGTCACTGCCGTTTATAACACGCAGCCTTCTCCCAAGGGATTTCAGCTCTTTTCCCAACAGACAAAAGAAAAAAAACCCCTGTGTCAGCAGCCTTATCCCAAATGATTTCAGCTCTTCTCCCACCAGACAAAAGAAAAAAAACCCCTGTGTCAGCAGCCTTATCCCAAATGATTTCAGCTCTTTTCCCACCAAACAAACAAAAAAAAAAGCCCCCGGTGTCCGCAGCCGTGTCCCAAGGGATTTCAGCTCTTTTCCAACCAAACAAAAAAAAAGCCCCCGGTGTCCGCAGCCGTGTCCCAAGGGATTTCAGCTCTTTTCCTTCAAAAACCGCTGTCTTTCTCTCAACCCACAAGTTCACCTCTTTTTCCTTTCTGATTCTCTCCCCCATCCCACTGGGGTGGAGAAGTGTGAGCAAATGGCTGCTGCTTATTTAGCTGCCAGCTGGGTTAAACCAACATCTTATTATCAGCTGGTTCCCGTTACGGATGCCAAAATCTCTGTTTTTAAAAGGGCAGATGTCACCGCCATGGGAATGCCACAGAGCTGCAATTGCTGAGTTGTTATGGTGCTGGATAGACCTGGCTCAGGGAGGGAGGCTTCACACACACACAGGGATGGAAGTACCCAAGTAAGGATAGAATGCAAGTTTCCAAGGATACCTTCATTTATGGGTATGATTTCTAAAAGGTTTTAGGAAGATCATTACGACTGTAAACTGAGGCATAAACCAGCAAGCAATTCATGGTACAATTAGAATGGGAGATAAACGGATTAATAAATCTCCTGCACAAGCATCAACTTCAGAAGCTGCTGCGTTCATCAAAGGCTTCTGCTGACATGATACATTCCTGAAGGAGAATCTGGATTTACTGTTTGCTTTGGACGCACACTCACTATCATTCCGCCAAAATGACGTGTGGAAAATAGACTCTATAACTCCAAAGTTATAAAGCAGGTATGTTTATTCAGCACTGGCTGCACGGGGCATCTCTCCACCACAAACGTGCACACCCCACACAGCAAGCCGTTCGTGTATTTATACAATCTAATAATGAATATTCATTTACACCTATACATATTAATTACCCGTGCCCGCCTACCCTTGCCTCGTATGCTAATTAGTTTATCATCTTTCGCACTTGCGCAGATCCTAAAAAAAATGGTGGGCCTGCCTGGGTCTCCGGTGGTCCATGGGATGAAGGCCCCGAGTCTTCCTCACGATGGACTTTTCAACTTCCTTGCCTGGAACGCAAGAATCTTGCCAACTTGCAGTATTCTTATCCGTTTGGACTAATGTATGTCCGTATAGGGAGACCTATGGATGTATTCCAGCCATCTGTTCCTTCATTAACGAAGAGATAATTGACATCTCTGTGATGGATGTTATCCTGTTCCCATTCTGTCTCCTGAATCCTAAATTCCTACAGCTGTTCCCTACAAAATCTACCTCCCTGCAAGCCAGTTCCTGTGGGCCTCCTTATCTGTTTCTTTAAGCTACAAAATTACCTGACTTAAATCTTGTGAAATATTCTTTCTATTTCTATAGCCCCCCCCCCATATCAGGGTAACAATTTTCTGGGTTTTACTTGATACCAGTTTAATGTTGCATTGGACATTGTTGTAAAATGCATTAGAATTTTTATTCTTCAGAGCTGATGAGGGAACCGATTGTTTCCAGGAAAGCTCGGCCAAGGACACTGTTGTTTTGGCATCTTCCCATCACTGGGGATGGCAGCACCTGAGTCAGTGGTCGTGGACCTGCCATCCCGTGGAGGGACCGGCAACTTGGCAAGATGGCAACGAAGCACAGGGATCACCTCGTCCCTCACAGCTCACCTGGCTGGTCTGTCTGGGGTCGGGACGATGTCCACACTGCTCTGGCGCACCTCGGGGGTATGTGCAGGCGTTGTCGTGGCCGATCCCTGGAGATGTTTCCTGCTGCGCCCAAGGCTCCGCTTCTCCCGGTTGCCTGAGCCTTTCTCCTTTCTTGACTGGGCTCTGGTGGGGGTGAGCTGCTCCTCTGGTGTCTTCCCACCAAGGGGAGAGAGAAAACAGGGTGAGAGAGAGAGATGTGAGCCCCCAAGACATCTCCACCCTGGAGATAAGCCACCGGCTTGTTAACAACCAGGAGAGACAGGAGCAACCAGCATCTACTAGATTCATGTGTGCTGGGCACTTGGGTCTCCCTTCCTGGGCTTTGTTCTGCTCTCCTCGCCCAGGACCCTCTCCTCAAGTGAAGTTGAGGGCTTTAGGTGGTTTCTTTCCCCTCTTGCCTAGTTCTCCCCATCCTATTTCTCCAGTAGAGCCGTCTCTCTTGGACAGACAGAAGGGACAGACGCAGTGCCCCGACCTGTCTTCACCGCCCTTCCACAGTGACCCCTCTCCATCCCGCCTGCCCCACCACGTGCCACCCAGCTCGGTCCCCTCCCCAGCACCTTCACTGTGGGCAAGGCGAGGACATCCACGGGAGTTTTGGTCTTTCTTTCTTCCACAGTGGTGTCTTCTGGCACAACAAAGGTGAAGTGCTCGAGGTCGTTGTCTGCTGCAGGGACCAGTCGCTTTCCCGGGTAATGGATGACAGAGTAAAATACGGTGGGAGGAATGGGAGGCCCTGAGGGACCCACGCCTAGTTCATCCAGGATCTAAAGTGTAAGAGAAAACCCTGTTTGTAGTCCTGTCACCTTCATCCTCACGCTCCTTCCCTACAGCGCTGCCAACAGTGATGGGGGTTTATGCCCAGCGAGGTGGGTAGGCTCCAGAGCAGTGCTGGGACCTAGAGAGAAACCTCTCCTCCAAGTGACTCAGATGAAGGGAACAATGGCCATGAACTGTCCTACCCTGGGACCGTTTCTAGTGATTCCCAAGCTGGGAACCTCTCTGAACTGACAGGATGCCTCAACACACTCTTTCCACCCATCTGAGGGATGCTGAGGACCTTCCCCAGCCACGTGACCACTGTGGAGCAGCATCAGTGGCCTGGACAAGGTTCTGTGCTGTTGTCACCGGATGGGACACAACGCACCGTGGCCTGGACCATGGCAGGCTCAGCATTGGAGCCTCATAGGGCTTTACCTGCTCTGCCACTGGCAGCTTGCCACTCTCCAGGATCTTTTTAGCGCCATCTTCTGGGCTCAGCACCTGGATGTCCAAGCAGGGCACCCCAACACCCTGGCTTCTGGCAGATCCTTCTGCGCTTTCCTCTTCTGGCTGAGATAACTTGGCATTCTCGAGAGACTTCAGCGTTCCCAGCCACTCCTTCTCTCTCTCCTTCTGGACCCTGCAGCTGGATAAACGGTGGCGCTGGTCTCCGGAGTGCTCTGCCTCCTCTTGGGTTGGAGGGGACTGCAGGGTACCCTGAACCCTGTCCCAGAATGCCAAAGTATGTGCGAGATCTTTCCGCAGCGCCTCATAGATCTTAAACCTCAGGGCCAAGTTCTTCTCACTGTCACTGAGGGTCTCACTTTCGGACTGCCCCTGTTCCGTGTCCGAGGACTGCACGACCACTGCTTGGCCCTCGTCCCTCAAGGAACACTTGCTCTGCTGTTTCTTCTCTCTCTTGCCACTTGCAACAGAGTCTGGCTGCTCCTTTGTAGATCCCTTCACGATGGACCCCTCGTTGCCATCTGACACGTTGCTAGTGGACTTGTTCGTGTTCTGGGCAGGAGGAGCAGAAACAAAGCAACGAGCGGTTCAAAGGGCTGACTCAAAGGCTGGAGGAATGTGATCACCTTTGAAACAGCCTCATACGAGCCCCGTGCTGGGTGCTCCACAAATCCCACTTCCCAATGGCTCTGGTTCCCACTTTAGCTCAACTGAAACCAAATTCTCCAGTGTTTGAGGAGCCCAGAAAACAAGCCAAGAATGGGAACAGCTTCCCAACCCAAACGGGGAACTTCAGGCACCTCCGTACTCCTGTGCTGTCCTCCGGGCTTGCTTCCAGCATGCTGGGAATCCCCAGGGTTGGCTGACTCTTTGGGAAGCCTGGTTGCTAATGAACGCCTAAGGCCCAGCAGTACCTCCTGCCAGACGCCGTACCCCTGACGGATCACAGCTCAGGGCTGTAAGTCACGTGCAGAGGGGGAGAAACCCTGGATTACAACTTCCCAGCACTGCCCAGTGACCGTACGGAGTTACATGAAGCTGCCATCCCAGCAGAGCAGCTCCACCCAACAAGCCCATGGGAAACCCTCCCCGGTGAAGCAGCAGCCTGCTCAAACACGGGCTGCCGTCTCCCAGCGCGGCCCCGCGTGTTGCCCGCAGCCAGGTTCTCGCCCCCACGTGCAGCTCCTGGCTTCTCAGGGAACAGTGCAGCTCCATGGGCAGGTCCTCAGGGTTTTATCATCCCTCTGTATAAACACAACCACCCACCTGCCTGACTCCAGGCTGGCCTTTCTGCCCTGAAATGCTTTCTTTTCCAAGCTCTCTCCTCCCACGCGTTTTCTTCTTCAGCTCTTCCTCCCTCAAGCGTTCCAGCTCCTGCCGGTGCTTCTCCTCCAGCTCTCGAGCCAGCTGCTCCATTTTCCTTCAGGAAACAGAGAACATCCCCAGGAGTCACCACCAGCAACCCGGGCTCACTGCAATCCCACGCGGTCCTGCACTTTGCTCATTGACCCTGAGGCCAAGTAGAACCCTTAGATCATCTCCATGGATTTCTCTCAACCTGGGGAGGCTGGGAGCATCCCAAGTGAGGAGAGCTGGGAGGGGACCTTCGGGGCCAGCTGAATCTAAGCCTTGCTCTCAGAAGGTCTCAATCGTGCAGCTTCTCTGGTGAGGTCCACCCGGACGCCTCCAGCATGCTGCCCAAGAAGACCGACCCGCCATGTCTCCCTGCACCAACTTCCCAGTGCAAACCAGCTCACAAATCACCAACACCCACTTATCCCAGCACCAGTTCTTGGCTCCCCCAGGCCCCCTTCCCAGGCACAGTCTGCTCCTTCATTATCAGGAAGGAAAGGCTGTGGTAACCCCCCTCTGAAAAACAGGCTCTGAACAAATTCCCTGCCAGAACACACAACAACCATGGGAAACTCGTGCTGTCCATCCTGGGAATCACAATTCAAAGCATCCCTGGTGACCTCCCATGGAAAATGTAAAAGTATGTGGAACAGGTTAGATTCCCTCTGAGATCCACAGATGATGCTCTAAGATGGCTTCCAAAGGCTACTGAACCCTCCTACTCTCCCCCTCTACTCTGCGCTCATGAGACCCCACCTGGAATACTGCGTCCATAGAATCATAGAATCATAGAATGGTCTGGGTTGGAAGGGACCCCAAGGATCATAGAGTTCCAACCCCCCTGCCACAGGCAGGGACACCAACCTCCAGGCCTGGAGCTACACAAGGCTGCCCAGGGCCCCATCCAACCTGGCCTTGAAAACCTCCAGGGACGGGGAATCCACTACCTCTCTGGGCAGCCTGTTCCAGCACCTCACCACTCTTTCTGTAAAAAACTTCCCCCTAATATCTAATCTAAACCTTCCCTCCTTTAGCTTTAGTCCATTCCCCCTTGTCCTGCCATTATCTGCTCTTTTAAAAAGTCGAATCTCCTCCTGCCTATAAGCTCCCTTCAGGGACTGGAAGGCTGCAATGAGGTCCCCCCGCAGCCTTCTCTTCTCCAGGCTGAACAAGCCCAGTTCCCTCAGCCTCTCTTTGTAGGGCAGGTGCTCCAGCCCTCTAATCATCCTTGTGGCCCTCCTCTGAACCCTCTCCAACAGTTCCACATCCTTCTTGTATTGCGGGCCCCAGATCTGGACAGAGTACTCCAGATAGGGCCTCAGTACTCCAGATGGGGCCTCGTCCAGCTCTGGGGTCCCCAGTACAGGAAAGATACTGAGCTGTTTGAGGGAGTCCAGAGGAAGGCCATGAAGATGATAGAGCTGGGGCACCTCTCTTATGACAGGCTGTTGTGGTTTCACCCTGGCTGAGAGCCGAGATCCACGCAGCTGCCTGCTCCTTAAAGGAAAAGAGCGGGAAAAAGGGATGGGGTGTGTGTGTGTGTGTGTGTGTGTGTGTGTGTGTGTGAGGTAAGGGAAGGGAAAAGGAAGGTGCAAATAACCCCAAAACCAAGAAACTAAGAGGCCCGTGGGTTGGGATAAGGATAGTTTACTAAGATAACAGAAAGATACAATATAACAATGCTAACAGGACTTTAGAGCAAAAATACATGAAGCTGTTGATACACAATGCAGTTTCTCACTGAACCCACAGCTCAGGCCGTGCCACCCAGAGCCGTCCTGGCACCCGACCGTCCCCCAAGAACCGTGTGTCCCGGAGCTGCCCTAGGCCTTCCTCCCGTCAGCCTTTGGAAGCCATCTTAGAGCATCATCTGTGGATCTCAGAGGGAATCTAACCTGTTCCACATACTTTTACATTTCTGTCTGGCATGCTCATTTCTGACAAGCCGTGAGGGGAAATATCCCTTGACTGATTGATTTGCTGAGTGATTGTGGATTAATTTTATCTGAGTGCCAGATCCTAAACTAATAGAATTTCTTTAAAGCATCTATTCTTTCCTTAAGTGGATGTCACCTGTTATCATTTATTAAACCAATCTGAAATCATGATTTCTCTGATTAGCTACTGGGATTGACATATTCACAGCCCAACAAAACAGAACAAACTCACTGTGTGGCAGAGACCAAATGTACTTACTATAAACTTCAGCAACACTGAGACTGAGAAGTGTTATTGTTATAAATAAATGACAACCTAAGAGGGAATCACAAAAGTAATCTTTAAACATGGTGAGTCCCAGATGTAGCACATAGTGTCTGTTTTCTTAGTCTGTTTTCTAGATGTACCATGAAACAAAAGATTTCCTGTATTTCAGTCTCATACATTACAATCATATGAGTTATTATCAGGACACTTTGTCGTGGTTTCACCCCGGCTGAGGGCCAAGATCCACACAGCTGCCTGCTCCTTAAAGGAAAATAGCAGGTTAAAGGGAAGGGGGGGGGGGGGGGGGCTGACGGGAGGAAGGCCTAGGGCAGCTCCGGGACACGCGGTTCTTGGGGGACGGTCGGGTGCCAGGACGGCTCTGGGTGGCACGGCCTGAGCTGTGGGTTCAGTGAGAAACTGCATTGTGTATCAACAGCTTCATGTATTTTTGCTCTAAAGTCCTGTTAGCATTGTTATATTGTATCTTTCTGTTATCTTAGTAAACTATCCTTATCCCAACCCACGGGCCTCTTAGTTTCTTGGTTTTGGGGTTATTTGCACCTTCCTTTTCCCTTCCCTTACCTCTCACACACACACACACGCCCCCCCACTTCCCTTTTTCCCGCTCTTTTCCTTTAAGGAGCAGGCAGCTGCGTGGATCTCGGCTCTCAGCCGGGGTGAAACCACGACAGCCTGTCATCATAAGAGAGGTGCCCCAGCTCTATCATCTTCATGGCCTTCCTCTGGACTCCCTCAAACAGCTCAGTATCTTTCCTGTACTGGGGACCCCAGAGCTGGACGAGGCCCCATCTGGAGTACTGAGGCCCTATCTGGAGTACTCTGTCCAGATCTGGGGCCCGCAATACAAGAAGGATGTGGAACTGTTGGAGAGGGTTCAGAGGAGGGCCACAAGGATGATTAGAGGGCTGGAGCACCTGCCCTACAAAGAGAGGCTGAGGGAGCTGGGCTTGTTCAGCCTGGAGAAGAGAAGGCTGCGGGGGGACCTCATTGCAGCCTTCCAGTCCCTGAAGGGAGCTTATAGGCAGGAGGAGATTCGACTTTTTAAAAGAGCAGATAATGGCAGGACAAGGGGGAATGGACTAAAGCTAAAGGAGGGAAGGTTTAGATTAGATATTAGGGGGAAGTTTTTTACAGAAAGAGTGGTGAGGTGCTGGAACAGGCTGCCCAGAGAGGTAGTGGATTCCCCGTCCCTGGAGGTGTTCAAGGCCAGGTTGGATGGGGCCCTGGGCAGCCTTGTGTAGCTCCAGGCCTGGAGGTTGGTGTCCCTGCCTGTGGCAGGGGGGTTGGAGCTCTATGATCCTTGGGGTCCCTTCCAACCCAGACCATTCTATGATTCTATGATTCTATGGACGCAGTATTCCAGGTGGGGTCTCATGAGCGCAGAGTAGAGGGGGAGAGTAGGAGGGTTCAGTAGCCTTTGGAAGCCATCTTAGAGCATCATCTGTGGATCTCAGAGGGAATCTAACCTGTTCCACATACTTTTACATTTCTGTCTGGCATGCTCATTTCTGACAAGCCGTGAGGGGAAATATCCCTTGACTGATTGATTTGCTGAGTGATTGTGGATTAATTTTATCTGAGTGCCAGATCCTAAACTAATAGAATTTCTTTAAAGCATCTATTCTTTCCTTAAGTGGATGTCACCTGTTATCATTTATTAAACCAATCTGAAATCATGATTTCTCTGATTAGCTACTGGGATTGACATATTCACAGCCCAACAAAACAGAACAAACTCACTGTGTGGCAGTGACCAAATGTACTTACTATAAACTTCAGCAACACTGAGACTGAGAAGTGTTATTGTTATAAATAAATGACAACCTAAGAGGGAATCACAAAAGTAATCTTTAAACATGGTGAGTCCCAGATGTAGCACATAGTGTCTGTTTTCTTAGTCTGTTTTCTAGATGTACCATGAAACAAAAGATTTCCTGTATTTCAGTCTCATACATTACAATCATATGAGTTATTATCAGGACACTTTGTCGTGGTTTCACCCCGGCTGAGGGCCAAGATCCACACAGCTGCCTGCTCCTTAAAGGAAAATAGCAGGTTAAAGGGAAGGGGGGGGGGGGGGGGGGGGGCTGACGGGAGGAAGGCCTAGGGCAGCTCCGGGACACGCGGTTCTTGGGGGACGGTCGGGTGCCAGGACGGCTCTGGGTGGCACGGCCTGAGCTGTGGGTTCAGTGAGAAACTGCATTGTGTATCAACAGCTTCATGTATTTTTGCTCTAAAGTCCTGTTAGCATTGTTATATTGTATCTTTCTGTTATCTTAGTAAACTATCCTTATCCCAACCCACAGGCCTCTTAGTTTCTTGGTTTTGGGGTTATTTGCACCTTCCTTTTCCCTTCCCTTACCTCTCACACACACACACACACACACACACACACGCCCCCCCACTTCCCTTTTTCCCGCTCTTTTCCTTTAAGGAGCAGGCAGCTGCGTGGATCTCGGCTCTCAGCCGGGGTGAAACCACGACAGCCTGTCATCATAAGAGAGGTGCCCCAGCTCTATCATCTTCATGGCCTTCCTCTGGACTCCCTCAAACAGCTCAGTATCTTTCCTGTACTGGGGACCCCAGAGCTGGACGAGGCCCCATCTGGAGTACTGAGGCCCTATCTGGAGTACTCTGTCCAGATCTGGGGCCCGCAATACAAGAAGGATGTGGAACTGTTGGAGAGGGTTCAGAGGAGGGCCACAAGGATGATTAGAGGGCTGGAGCACCTGCCCTACAAAGAGAGGCTGAGGGAGCTGGGCTTGTTCAGCCTGGAGAAGAGAAGGCTGCGGGGGGACCTCATTGCAGCCTTCCAGTCCCTGAAGGGAGCTTATAGGCAGGAGGAGATTCGACTTTTTAAAAGAGCAGATAATGGCAGGACAAGGGGGAATGGACTAAAGCTAAAGGAGGGAAGGTTTAGATTAGATATTAGGGGGAAGTTTTTTACAGAAAGAGTGGTGAGGTGCTGGAACAGGCTGCCCAGAGAGGTAGTGGATTCCCCGTCCCTGGAGGTGTTCAAGGCCAGGTTGGATGGGGCCCTGGGCAGCCTTGTGTAGCTCCAGGCCTGGAGGTTGGTGTCCCTGCCTGTGGCAGGGGGGTTGGAGCTCTATGATCCTTGGGGTCCCTTCCAACCCAGACCATTCTATGATTCTATGATTCTATGGACGCAGTATTCCAGGTGGGGTCTCATGAGCGCAGAGTAGAGGGGGAGAGTAGGAGGGTTCAGTAGCCTTTGGAAGCCATCTTAGAGCATCATCTGTGGATCTCAGAGGGAATCTAACCTGTTCCACATACTTTTACATTTCTGTCTGGCATGCTCATTTCTGACAAGCCGTGAGGGGAAATATCCCTTGACTGATTGATTTGCTGAGTGATTGTGGATTAATTTTATCTGAGTGCCAGATCCTAAACTAATAGAATTTCTTTAAAGCATCTATTCTTTCCTTAAGTGGATGTCACCTGTTATCATTTATTAAACCAATCTGAAATCATGATTTCTCTGATTAGCTACTGGGATTGACATATTCACAGCCCAACAAAACAGAACAAACTCACTGTGTGGCAGTGACCAAATGTACTTACTATAAACTTCAGCAACACTGAGACTGAGAAGTGTTATTGTTATAAATAAATGACAACCTAAGAGGGAATCACAAAAGTAATCTTTAAACATGGTGAGTCCCAGATGTAGCACATAGTGTCTGTTTTCTTAGTCTGTTTTCTAGATGTACCATGAAACAAAAGATTTCCTGTATTTCAGTCTCATACATTACAATCATATGAGTTATTATCATGACACTTTGTCGTGGTTTCACCCCGGCTGAGGGCCAAGATCCACACAGCTGCCTGCTCCTTAAAGGAAAATAGCAGGTTAAAGGGAAGGGGGGGGGGGGGGGGGGGGGCTGACGGGAGGAAGGCCTAGGGCAGCTCCGGGACACGCGGTTCTTGGGGGACGGTCGGGTGCCAGGACGGCTCTGGGTGGCACGGCCTGAGCTGTGGGTTCAGTGAGAAACTGCATTGTGTATCAACAGCTTCATGTATTTTTGCTCTAAAGTCCTGTTAGCATTGTTATATTGTATCTTTCTGTTATCTTAGTAAACTATCCTTATCCCAACCCACAGGCCTCTTAGTTTCTTGGTTTTGGGGTTATTTGCACCTTCCTTTTCCCTTCCCTTACCTCTCACACACACACACACACACACACACACACGCCCCCCCACTTCCCTTTTTCCCGCTCTTTTCCTTTAAGGAGCAGGCAGCTGCGTGGATCTCGGCTCTCAGCCGGGGTGAAACCACGACAGCCTGTCATCATAAGAGAGGTGCCCCAGCTCTATCATCTTCATGGCCTTCCTCTGGACTCCCTCAAACAGCTCAGTATCTTTCCTGTACTGGGGACCCCAGAGCTGGACGAGGCCCCATCTGGAGTACTGAGGCCCTATCTGGAGTACTCTGTCCAGATCTGGGGCCCGCAATACAAGAAGGATGTGGAACTGTTGGAGAGGGTTCAGAGGAGGGCCACAAGGATGATTAGAGGGCTGGAGCACCTGCCCTACAAAGAGAGGCTGAGGGAGCTGGGCTTGTTCAGCCTGGAGAAGAGAAGGCTGCGGGGGGACCTCATTGCAGCCTTCCAGTCCCTGAAGGGAGCTTATAGGCAGGAGGAGATTCGACTTTTTAAAAGAGCAGATAATGGCAGGACAAGGGGGAATGGACTAAAGCTAAAGGAGGGAAGGTTTAGATTAGATATTAGGGGGAAGTTTTTTACAGAAAGAGTGGTGAGGTGCTGGAACAGGCTGCCCAGAGAGGTAGTGGATTCCCCGTCCCTGGAGGTGTTCAAGGCCAGGTTGGATGGGGCCCTGGGCAGCCTTGTGTAGCTCCAGGCCTGGAGGTTGGTGTCCCTGCCTGTGGCAGGGGGGTTGGAGCTCTATGATCCTTGGGGTCCCTTCCAACCCAGACCATTCTATGATTCTATGATTCTATGGACGCAGTATTCCAGGTGGGGTCTCATGAGCGCAGAGTAGAGGGGGAGAGTAGGAGGGTTCAGTAGCCTTTGGAAGCCATCTTAGAGCATCATCTGTGGATCTCAGAGGGAATCTAACCTGTTCCACATACTTTTACATTTCTGTCTGGCATGCTCATTTCTGACAAGCCGTGAGGGGAAATATCCCTTGACTGATTGATTTGCTGAGTGATTGTGGATTAATTTTATCTGAGTGCCAGATCCTAAACTAATAGAATTTCTTTAAAGCATCTATTCTTTCCTTAAGTGGATGTCACCTGTTATCATTTATTAAACCAATCTGAAATCATGATTTCTCTGATTAGCTACTGGGATTGACATATTCACAGCCCAACAAAACAGAACAAACTCACTGTGTGGCAGTGACCAAATGTACTTACTATAAACTTCAGCAACACTGAGACTGAGAAGTGTTATTGTTATAAATAAATGACAACCTAAGAGGGAATCACAAAAGTAATCTTTAAACATGGTGAGTCCCAGATGTAGCACATAGTGTCTGTTTTCTTAGTCTGTTTTCTAGATGTACCATGAAACAAAAGATTTCCTGTATTTCAGTCTCATACATTACAATCATATGAGTTATTATCAGGACACTTTGTCGTGGTTTCACCCCGGCTGAGGGCCAAGATCCACACAGCTGCCTGCTCCTTAAAGGAAAATAGCAGGTTAAAGGGAAGGGGGGGGGGGGGGGGGCTGACGGGAGGAAGGCCTAGGGCAGCTCCGGGACACGCGGTTCTTGGGGGACGGTCGGGTGCCAGGACGGCTCTGGGTGGCACGGCCTGAGCTGTGGGTTCAGTGAGAAACTGCATTGTGTATCAACAGCTTCATGTATTTTTGCTCTAAAGTCCTGTTAGCATTGTTATATTGTATCTTTCTGTTATCTTAGTAAACTATCCTTATCCCAACCCACAGGCCTCTTAGTTTCTTGGTTTTGGGGTTATTTGCACCTTCCTTTTCCCTTCCCTTACCTCTCACACACACACACACACACACACACACACGCCCCCCCACTTCCCTTTTTCCCGCTCTTTTCCTTTAAGGAGCAGGCAGCTGCGTGGATCTCGGCTCTCAGCCGGGGTGAAACCACGACAGCCTGTCATCATAAGAGAGGTGCCCCAGCTCTATCATCTTCATGGCCTTCCTCTGGACTCCCTCAAACAGCTCAGTATCTTTCCTGTACTGGGGACCCCAGAGCTGGACGAGGCCCCATCTGGAGTACTGAGGCCCTATCTGGAGTACTCTGTCCAGATCTGGGGCCCGCAATACAAGAAGGATGTGGAACTGTTGGAGAGGGTTCAGAGGAGGGCCACAAGGATGATTAGAGGGCTGGAGCACCTGCCCTACAAAGAGAGGCTGAGGGAGCTGGGCTTGTTCAGCCTGGAGAAGAGAAGGCTGCGGGGGGACCTCATTGCAGCCTTCCAGTCCCTGAAGGGAGCTTATAGGCAGGAGGAGATTCGACTTTTTAAAAGAGCAGATAATGGCAGGACAAGGGGGAATGGACTAAAGCTAAAGGAGGGAAGGTTTAGATTAGATATTAGGGGGAAGTTTTTTACAGAAAGAGTGGTGAGGTGCTGGAACAGGCTGCCCAGAGAGGTAGTGGATTCCCCGTCCCTGGAGGTGTTCAAGGCCAGGTTGGATGGGGCCCTGGGCAGCCTTGTGTAGCTCCAGGCCTGGAGGTTGGTGTCCCTGCCTGTGGCAGGGGGGTTGGAGCTCTATGATCCTTGGGGTCCCTTCCAACCCAGACCATTCTATGATTCTATGATTCTATGGACGCAGTATTCCAGGTGGGGTCTCATGAGCGCAGAGTAGAGGGGGAGAGTAGGAGGGTTCAGTAGCCTTTGGAAGCCATCTTAGAGCATCATCTGTGGATCTCAGAGGGAATCTAACCTGTTCCACATACTTTTACATTTCTGTCTGGCATGCTCATTTCTGACAAGCCGTGAGGGGAAATATCCCTTGACTGATTGATTTGCTGAGTGATTGTGGATTAATTTTATCTGAGTGCCAGATCCTAAACTAATAGAATTTCTTTAAAGCATCTATTCTTTCCTTAAGTGGATGTCACCTGTTATCATTTATTAAACCAATCTGAAATCATGATTTCTCTGATTAGCTACTGGGATTGACATATTCACAGCCCAACAAAACAGAACAAACTCACTGTGTGGCAGTGACCAAATGTACTTACTATAAACTTCAGCAACACTGAGACTGAGAAGTGTTATTGTTATAAATAAATGACAACCTAAGAGGGAATCACAAAAGTAATCTTTAAACATGGTGAGTCCCAGATGTAGCACATAGTGTCTGTTTTCTTAGTCTGTTTTCTAGATGTACCATGAAACAAAAGATTTCCTGTATTTCAGTCTCATACATTACAATCATATGAGTTATTATCAGGACACTTTGTCGTGGTTTCACCCCGGCTGAGGGCCAAGATCCACACAGCTGCCTGCTCCTTAAAGGAAAATAGCAGGTTAAACGGAAGGGCGGGGGGGGAGAAGTAAGGGAAGGTAAAAGGAAGAGGAAGGGGCAAATAACCCCAAAACCAAGAAACTAAGAGGCCCGTGGGTTGGGATAAGGATAGCTCCCGGGCCCGGAGCGCTGCCCAGCTGCTCCCCTCTGAGATGGCTTCTCTCACCACCGCATCGATGGACAAGCAGGCGGCACCGTAATATTTGGACAAGGCGACCGCCGCCGATGTCTTTCCTTGAGAGAGAGCAAGAGGAAGTGAGCGTCACCAAGCTGCCCTGTGAAGTTTTTCAGGGACAGGGTCTGGAAAGCCCCCAGGCAGGATCTCAAAGCCTCAGGGGCAGTCTGAAAGCAAGTGTCCCTTTTGGGGAAACCACGAGTGAGGCAGCTTGGTTAGAAGGGTTGTTCTCCAGTCTCTTGGGGTGGCCCCAACCCTGGGCCAAGCACATTAATTTGAGCCCTGTGCCCCCACTCAGATCGTTTCCCAGCCTGCGTTGGTCAGTGTTGTCTCAGGCAACATCTGGGCATGGTTCGGGGTTGAATTTGGGCTAGGGTCTGCTCCCACAAGGCAGCATGGACACGAGGTAACACGCTCCCAACGTGTGTCCACACAAGATGAGCCGCACCACTTGCGCCAGCCAGGCAAAGACCTGGGACCGTTCCATGTGCCAGCAGAGCTCTGACCCACCTTGCTTCACTTCAACTGGTCAACCAAGCTCTGCTGGGATGTGTCTCTCCCGCTTCCCCCATCCTTGCGGCCAGCAGCTCACATACCTGTCAGGGGTGCCCCGTGGACGATGACGACGATCCCTCTGCGGTTTTAGGCCGCGCGCCCTTCTGGGGAGGTATCAATGCCGAGGTGACGGGCAATGGCCCTAGAGACAGGGCTGTCATCCAGCTCTCCCATGGGGTCCTTGCTGGCAAGGGTGCCGTGCTGATGCTCTGCTGGGCAGAACCAGGTACCAAAGTCAGCTGCCTCCATACTTGGGATCCTGATCATCCTCCCCACCCCTCGGCATCCTGACAGAGGACACTCTGCCAAAACCGAGGTCTTCAACACAAACTGCCAACATGATTCTATGACAGCAAGTGTGCTAAACAGCATCATCCTGATCCCAGCAGCTCCTGGGAGAAGAGGTAGGGAAAGAAAACCTCCCTGGACTCTCCCTTGGCCCTGCCCCTGGTTCTACTGGCTGAAGAACCCACCCCTGTCCTACCCGCTATGGTAGAGGGACACAAGGGGACAGAATCACAAGGTTGGAAAAGACCTTTGAGATCATCCAGTCCTACCGTACCCATCCTCTACTAACCTGTACCCCTGAGCACCTCATCTACCCATCTGTTAAACACACCCAGGGGCAGTGACTCCCCCCTCCTTGGGCAGCCTGTGCCAGTGCCCGACAGCCCTTTGGGGAAGGACCTTTCCCTAATGTCTGATCTGACCCTGCCCTGGCACAGCTCAAGCCAATTCCCCCTTATCCCGTCACCCATCACTTGTGTCAAGAGAACAACCCCCACCTCTCGGCACCCTCCTGTCAGGTCAGTGTAGGTGGTGAGAAGGTCTCCCCTCAGCCTCCTCTTCTCCAGGCTGAACACCCCCGCCTCCCTCAGATGCTCCTCGGAAGTTTTGCTCTCCAGCCCCTTCCCCAGCCCCATTGCCCTTCTCTGCACTCACTCCAGGACCTCCATGTCCTTCTTGGAGTGAGGGGCCCAAAGCTGAACGCAGCACTCGAGGTGCGGCCTCACCAACGCTGAGCACAGGGGAACAATCCCTGCCCTGGACCTGCTGGCCACACTGGGTCTGACACAAGCCAGGATGCTGCTGGCCTTCTCGGCCACTCTGGCACGCTGCCGGCTCACGTGCAGTCGGCACTCACCCAGCACCCCCAGGGCCTTCTCTGCCAGCAGCTCTCCAGCCACTGCTTCCCCTGGCAGGAGCTCGCTTTGGCTGCACTTGGGACTGGTGGAGGATGTGTGTTACAAGCCACAGACTTTCAGCCTTGCAGTTCCTCCACCAAACTGGAGAACAAGCAGTTGCTACAACCATGGGCTTTCCATGGAGAAGGCAGTGGGGATGGAGAGCTGAGGGTAGGTGGGCAGGACTCCCTGCTGCATCCACACTTGGGCCAACCCAAACCCTCACCGTTGTCCTGGCTTGCTTGTTCCTCACTCTTGGATTTTTCAGCCTCATCCTGCAGCCATCTCTGGTCCTCATAGTACTCCAGCACCTCTGGAGGCAGCTTCTCACCGGGGGCACGCGGTGGCAGCAATAAGGTGTTGCGGCAATCATAGTCCTTCAGCATCCGCAGGACCTGTGGGCGCCGGGAAAAGAAACCATACACAGGAGGTGTTTCTTGACCTCCATCACACCAAGAGCCAACCTATCTTCTCCCTCATTCCTTCCTCCCAACACCACACCAAGCCCCTCCGCAGCCCTCCAGCAGAGCTGGCTAAATCCAAAATGCCACCAGGCTTTGTCCTGGACACTGCTTCCATCTCCCCTGCACAAACCTGGGAATGCTGGAGCACCGCCAAACTATGTGAACGTGCCCATGGGGACCAGAGCTTCCCTCTCACCTGCTCCTCCATAAGGTACTGCTGGTCGAACTCCAATGAGTAAAACTCGATGGGGAAGTCACATGGGTTCTTCACCACCACCATCTCCCCCACTCCAGGACTGAATGGCAGCAATGGTCCCATCTCCAGTACTGGGGGGCTGAATTCCAGCCGTGGCTCCAGCCCACGCCCCGACACCTGCAGCTGGAGGTGCTGGGTGCTCTGGCAGATGTTAATCTTCAGCTCGCTTCTGTAGGATTTCTGAAAACAGAGAGGTGCAGAAAGGTTCTCCACAAAGTCCCAGGGGACAGAGCCTCAGAGTCATCCCTTGCCCCAAGGTCTAGGATGTCACTAGTACCGCTGGGGGAACGGGAAGTGGCTATTGATGTGCAGCAGGGGCTTGGGGCCCTGGCACGCTGGCTCCAAGGAACCGGGATGGTTCCTGGCGTTGGGTGGAACCGGGTATCCCATGGATTTAAATGGACTGATGGGGGTTTCAGCAGCGCTTGTAAAGGTCCCTATGGGTGGGCTCAGGGGCTGCTTCTCCTCCTCCTTCAGGGTTACACTACCCGGGCAGTCCTGGCACTGCCACCGCAGGCAAACATCCGCTCTGTATCGCTCCATCAGAGGGGCGAGGAGCTCCCGACCGCTCGCAACCAGGGGTGTCATCTCCACTCGGCCTTTGGCCAGCAACTGGACTGGAAGCCAGAGCTCTCGTGTCCATAAGCCACCAGTTTCCAAGTCAAAGTGGCCACGTTCAAACCGCCTTTGGGAACGCTCCACCATTGAAGCGGATTCCCAGTTTGCCTGGAATGTGCCGGCACCGCAGGGACCACGGGCGGCGAACCACGACAGGCAACAGCCCCGCTAAGCCCGGGAAGGGGCCTGGGCTGGGGCTGCTTGCTGGTACCGGTGATTCAGTGACATGGAATAATGCTGAGGGGATGGATATAGGTATAGTTTAACAGACAATTAATTAATAAAATGTAAATATAAGGAGAGTTTGCATGTTTTTGAGGACAGATTTGTTTGGGATTCCAGTAGAATGTGGCTGTAGCTGTGGGAGCTGGTTCATGAGAGCAGCTACAAAATTTACCCCAACAGTGGAACAGCCTTGAAGATAAAGAAGTGAAGGTGGGGGAGTCATTAATAATGAGACCAATGACTATAGAAGAGCTAGAGTAGATCTTGTTTTCAGCTAAAGGGTTCCTAACTTGTTTGGGCAGGGATGGGGTTTTGAGGCTATGGAGAAAACTGCAAAGAGCATGGGCTGAGAGGAAGACATCCAGCCTTCATCCCTGACGCCCACCAGAAGGCCCCCTGAGTGTCACTGAGCATGGTCTATCTGGGAGGGATTAATGTAAAGTACTTCCTGGAGGTAATTTGCATACCCCTGCCTTTTCTTAGAAACTCTAATGAATATGTATGTGTTAATCTGTATCAGTAGGAGAGATGTGGCTTTAACCAGCGCACACAACCGGAGCAGCGATGCCTGGTGTCTGCTTCATCAGCACCAAGGCTGGGGAGTTCTGATCCCGCCTTTTCATGGCTTCACCAGCAGTGGGATTAGCTGAGATCAGCCCTTGCAGGGTTCATCCCCCACGAGCGCACTGGGGTTCTCCCCATGCCAGCAAACAGGCCCCCGTGGAGAGGGAATGAGGGGAGACGGGTGGGTTTTGCCCACCCATACACTGAGAAGGAGCCACACCGCAATGCCCTGATGCTCTCCATGCACGGTCCCCTGTAGGGATGTCAAAGCACCTCTCCAAGGAGGGGACCGGGGGTGGGGGGGAGCGGAAACTGAGGCACGGTGGGTATGGGGCTTGCAGAAAGCTCCATATGGAGGCAGACCTCATCTCCCCCTCCCCACACTGGCCTCCCATTGCCACATGGCCTTGCACCTGGGTGTGACGCCCACCCATCTCACCTCTTCCGTGGGTGTAAACCTGACTCGCACGTTGTAGCGCTGTCCCGGAGTCAGGGTCCCAGCCGAGGGCAGCACCTCGAAGACACAGCGCTGCTTCTTCCTCTGCCGAAGCAGCTTTTGTTTAACGTATAGTGGCAAATACTTGTCCACCTGGGCACAGGAAGGAACCTTGTGAGGTCTCTTTGGTCTGTGAGGACAGACCCTCAAGTTCCCACAGTGCTCTGAAACACCGTCACGGCGCCAAGAGCACCCACATCCAGACCAGATGTGGCCACTACAGCCTAGAACTGGAGGGAAAACTTGTGGGCAGGGCAGGCAGACGGGTAGGCACCGTCCTTGGAGGAGGACGAATGGGTGAAGGTGGCAGAGAAGCGAAGCATCAGCTGCTCAACAAGTCCAGGTGAACCAGCCTTGCTCCATACCCTCCAATCTCCCTCCCACGAGCTGTCCCCACGCGGTGAGGCACCCACAGTGGCAGAAAAGGCACGAGAGGCACAGAAAACCCAACTGAGAAGTTATGTGTCACGCATCGTCCCTGCCTCACCTTCACAACGGGCTCATTCACAGTGATGGACCATTTACAGGGGACCTGGAGTTGGTTGTGGAGCTGGATGGTTTCCTCCTGACACTGTCCACATTGGACAGCAGCAAACTCCAGTCTGTCCCTGGAGATGCAGAGGGATGGCACAGCCACACTGGCACAGAGGCGGATGGGAAATGTGGGGCCTTCTTCTGCCTAGTGAGGGACAGAGCATCCAGCTGAAGGTCCAGGCAACATCTGCTGCTGCCCCCAACCTGACAGCTGCCTCGAAAGGCCGTGCTGACACAGGGAGGTGAGGAAGGATACAGTACCTTGATGGGCAGGACAACATTCACTTCTCCCACCGGCAGGTTGGCACTCTGTGGGTCAAAGCGCACTTCAAACGTCTCTGTCTCGCAGAAGGGCAGGTTGTTCACGCGGCCCAGGTCCACACTAAAACCTTGAATGGGTGAAAATAAAGCAGCTGAGATACACCAGCAACGTGAACAAGTACGTTCAGACCGTATGGGTGTCCACAGGACTGTCAGGCAGAAGGACCCTTTGTGTCTCCAGAAAAGACTGCCACTCCTTCTCTCTTGTCACCACTCAAACAGAAAGGAATTTCACAGCCTGAATTCAAGACCCGCAGGGTAAAACAGAAACCCATCAGCTGAGGAGCACCAGCAATTCCTTCACCAGGCTCCCAGGAAGGATGCGCAGACCTCTCCAAAGAAGTTCCAGGGAAGATTTCCCTGTACCGTAGTGCTGCTTGGAAGACAATTTAGAGGAGACACCTGACCACCCTTCAGACGCAGCAAGTCACCATCTGATGGTCCTCAAGGACCTGTTTTGAAAGCCTGTTTTGACCACACAGGCTGTTGTCTCAATAGAGGCTAAAGCAGCACTGTGCCATTACAAACTCTAAACAAAGCGCTTCCAAACCACCAAGGGTCTTGTCTGCTCCCAACACAAGCTCATGGAGCACACAAAGACACTCAGGAGATGCTCCTGGTAGCCAAGAGCAGAAGATGCTGAGAGGTCACCATGGTGATCAGCCCACGGAGCCCCCGCAATGAAGCGTCAGGACAGCCCAGGTGGCTGGACACTGCGGGCCAGGAGAGTTCTGGCTGCAGAGCACCGAGCAGGGGGGGAAGGAAGAGAAAACGATGCAAAAGAGCACTCAAAACCCTTCCCCGTGGCCCCAGCTCATCTGTCAGAGACAGGTCCTTCAAGCCCGCGGGAAGTCTCTCCAGCATGGGTTACCGGTGCCACACAGAGCCCGTCCGTTGGCGCAGAAGGACGCGGGGAGCTGCCCGGGGTTGGTGATCTTCACGACGTGCGTGTGGATGTCACCAAGAATGACGTGGCCGAAGTCCAGGACGTACGCGGGCAGCTCCACTCTGGAAGGAGAAGCAAGGAGAGTCCTTAAGGTGGAGGAGGATGCAAACAAAGCGGGGGCTTCTGTAGTCACTGCTGGAGAAACTCCAGCCCATGAAGCCCAAGGTCTGATCTTCTGCTAAGAAGACTTTGGTATGTCACAGGGCACCCAGGTCCAAGGTTTTATCAGCTACTAACAGGTTCTTAGAATAAAATGAGTTTAAAACAGACACTGGGCACAACTCCTCTGCTGTGAAAAGCCACTGGAAAAAAGTCCTCAGGCTGCTCACTGGTAGCACGTCCAAACTGTCAGGATCAACCCCCTTCTCAAGTGCCCAGCTATTCCCAGAAACAAGGAGCTCCCAGGAGCAGGGGCGCACCACTGTGCGCTACCATCAGGGTACAGGAGCCCTACTAACTTGAGAAGCCTCCGACGAGCACGCTGGTCAAAGGCAGCGTCCTCTGGGGAACCGGAGGAGAGAGCTTTCTGCTGCTCCAGGGCGTGCTGCTCTATCAGAATGTTCTCCATCTCCATCTGCAGACGAACGTCCAGCTGAGGAAAACAAAGACAGTGGCTGGTTAGCAAAGGGAAGTTAATCCCACCCTGCTCTTGGTAAGAAGCAGGAACAAGTCCTTCACTCTGAGGGTGGTGAGACCCTGGCACAGGTTGCCCACAGAAGTGGTGGAGGCTCCATCCCTGAAGACATGCAAGGATGAAGCTCTGAGCAACCTGATCTACTTAAAGGTGTCCCTACTCGCTGCAGGGGGTAGATGGCCTTTGGATGTCCCTGCCAACCCAACAGAGTCTATGACGAGGTCCTTCTGCCCAGCTGCTCAGTCTGCCAGGACCATATCTGAAGGGAGATGAACTCCAGCACCTTTGCCTGCTCAGCCACCTTTATACAAGCTGATCTGACCAAACAAGTCAAGGATCATCCAGAGCTCCAAGTAGCTGCCTGTCCCCAGCTGCTGCCAGGGCAGCTCAGACAAAAGCTCTCTCCATGAGGGAACAAGGTCAGCGCTGAGAGCTCTTGGAGACACATCTCAGTCACTTGAGCCCAGTCTTCAGGACCTCCCCCTCGGGCACTCAGGAAGCTCAGGCACCCACGGGAAGGACCACTACCAGTGGAGCCCCATGTTTGTGGCCAGCCCAGGGGAGCCAGCTGAAGCGTGCAAGGGGGACAAGTGACACAGGGAGAGGGTGGCCCCTGCCAAACAGGGCAGCAGCCAGTCTCACCACAATGCCAGAGTCGTCCATGGGTGGCTCTGTGGCCGTGGTCTCCCCGACAACCACCGCGTCGTCTCTCTGGATGTCTCGTCCTAGCCTTGCTTTTGCCTCTTTGAGGATCTGCTCGTAGTTTTTGTTTCCTGAAGGAAGAAAACAGTCACAAATAGAAGCATGGGCACAGTGGCATCCCCATTAAAGCTGGGAAGCTCCACACCCCCAGCATTGGCCCTTCCCACAAACACATTCCTCCAGCAACTCATGGAAAGAGGATGCTGCTTTTCTTCTATCTTCTCTCCCACCCATCTTCCTCCACACATGGGAGCATCTCATCCCCCCCACCCCTGCCCAAATCCCTGCCAGCCCACGTTACAGCTTTCCCAACACTGCTTTCTAGCTGTCCTCTTTATCCAGGCCACCAACAGATGACACTGGCCAGGATGGCTCTCTGGAGCAAAGCCCATGTGCTTCTTGAAAGCAACCAGAAGAACAACAGCCCTGAAACCTCCAGCCTTGGTGGAGGTGGGTGTGAGCTGCCCTATGAGCACGACGACACAGGGGGGCAGAAAAAGACCCCCACGGGACCTCCCCGAGGAGCAGTCAGACAGTGCTCACCCTTGATTCTCCTCGGAAGGTCCAAATAAATCCTGGGAAAAGTCCCCTCTCCTTTCAAGGTGATCTCTTCTGGCTCCAGGTGACCCACTTGGATCTGGACGGTCCTGCAGAAGACTCCAGGCACTCCTGGCAGGTGATAGACAGTGAGCACTTGCTCTCTGCCAGGTCCAATGTAACCCTGGAGGTGTGGAAGAAGAGGAGGGGAATTCAACCAGAGGGCTTGGCGGAGGGGTGGCTCAGACCACCGTTACACTGAGATGAGAAGGCACGTTGCAGGTTCTCACACAACACATCGCCTTCCAGCTTCCCTGCACCCAAAAGCTCAAGTCTCCTACACCGGGCTGTGGTTTGTCCTCCTGCCAACACTGCCCACCCTCTGCCAGACCCAAGCAGCAAAGAAAAGCCCTTCTGCCAGCTGCTGTGGAGGAGGAGCGGCGTGCCCAAACTCTCAGCAGGGCCAGCAGCTCCTGTCATGGCACTGCAGTGGCTCCCAGGCTGCTGTCCAAGAGCCTGACCTCTTACTCATGAGCCCAACCAACAGCTCCTGCCTGGGTGGTTACACCAAGGGTGCATGGCACTATCTAGACTCACAGTGACCTGCAAACTTACACCCCTGGAAAAGCAGAGGCAGATGCTCGGACGAGGTCCAGGGATGAAGGGGTTCCCCACAAATCCCCTCCTCACTGGGCTCCTAGAGAAGAGCTGTCTGAGCCTGGAGTTGGGCTCATGCCAACCAGGTTGAGAGCCAATACAAACAGGTGGCAACACTGCTCAGGGGACAGGGCACAGCCACAGCTCTTCTCAGCTCACTGGGCTGGACCTTCAGCTCCTTGCTCCCCCCCACGCCGCAGGGAGAAGCTGCTGAGCAGGACACATCCTGCCTCTTGGTCCCCGGAGCCCCGGACTCCAGCTCCCAACACGGCGTCTGCAAAAGCAACTCCTGCCAAGCTGCTGGCACAGCAGCAACTGCCCAGGGCCAAGCAGAGCCGCGTCCTCTGGAGCAGTGTCACCCCTCGCAGGAGACCAGCACGAGGACATGTGAGAGCCATTTGGCCTCCTCTTCCCATTCCCAGGAGGGACATGGATAGGAATGCTGCTTCAGCTGAGGGATCCAGGCAGAACTGGGACAGGGGATGCTATGAGCTGGAGGAGCGAGGGGCCGGCGCGAGTTCCGACACAGGAGCTGCGTGCCCAAGAGAGGGACTATTTATGTCCTTAGTGCTGACAGGAGGCAGGCAGGGACCTGGAGGAAGTCCCGTCCCACCACCCAACCCTGAGGGGAAGGAGACGCTCAGGAGACCTTGCACCATCCCGCTCCAGTGCCGGTACCAGCACAACTTCACCCAGTACAATTAGGACTCTGCTTGCCCAACGTTTTGTTCCTCCCCTATAACCCCCTCCTGGGCAGCCTGATGTGGAGCCAGCGTCAACCCCTCGTGCTACTCACAGTGCTGGGCAGGACCAGGGGCACGCCAGGCTGAGGACTGTCCGCGGTGGCCGTGCTGGGGCTCAGCACCACGTAGGTGAATCCCATCTTCCCGCTGTTCCGCAGGGTGACCTCTGATTTGGTGACTTCGGTAAACAGCTGGAGAGAAGACAGAGGGGCGGGAAACTGAGGACACACATCTGGATGTTGGCAATCTGCTCCTGCTGACACTGGGATGAGAGCCGATGGACACAATGCAGGAGAGAGGCAGAGGAAGAGGAGGGACGGGCACCTGACTCTCCCAGGCCAACCTGAGGAACCCACGCAGATATTTATGGCAGCGCGCAGAGGTGCAGCAACCACCTCAAAAAGGTCAGTAATAAACTGGGGGATGCCCCACTGCTGGAAACATCTGGTCAGGGTGAATGAGACTCTGAGCAACCTGACCTAGTCGAAGATGGCCCTGCTCAGTGAAGGTGGACAAGATGACCTCTAAGGTCCCTTCCAGCCCATGGTAACATTGTTCCTGGTTCCTTTTGTTGCTCCATGGAGAGCACTGAAAGAGACCGTCTCCTTGGACCCCAGGATCTGGGAGCGGATCTGCAGATGGATGTCTCAGGGCACATCTCCCTGGAGATCACCGCCTGCCCTGGGAGCCAGAGTTCATTGAAGAGGAGCGATTCCCAGCTTCAGGAAGGGCAATGGAGATGACCATTAAAACCAGCTTGGACACAGGACCTGGCACCCCAAAGCTGCACCTCCAAACCAGTGAGAGTCCTGGACCTCAGTGGGCAGCCACCTGCCAGGGATGGTCTCAAGGATTCCTGCCAAGAGAAGCGCCTGGTACCTGCAGCCCGCAGTCCATCTCCGTGCTGTCCAGGAGGTAGTGGATGAGCGAGGGCAACCTCGTAGGTCGGGCCTCCCTCCACACGGCACAGCACCGTGACGCGGGCAATGATGTCTGCATGGCCAAAGAAGGTGACCCTGACCCGCTCGCTCTCGCCCGGCTGCAGCACGCCGTACAGCGGCAGGATGTGGAAAACCTGGAGGAAGGGGAAGAGACACTGAGACATCAGGTGTGGAAATGGGTGCAGGAGAGGAGAGAGCCACAGCTTGGAGCAAAGGACAGACATGGCTGGAGGGCCTCTTCCTCAAACCCAGTCTCATCCTGCAGCCACCCCGCTTGCCAGTGGAAGGACCATGGGAAAAATCTTCTCCCATACTCAGTAATGAATGCGTTAATTAATACTCCACGTTAGAGTAATTTGGGAGGTCTCTTGGCAGCCAGAAGCTCTCTCTGCTGCAGAACGGGCCTCTCACTGCCTCCAGAGGAACACCAACACACGTCCTTAGGGCCACCAGTGTGACCACGGAAGAGAGACAGGTTCCCACTCACCTCGTCCACCTCAATGGTGGGGAGCTCCAGACTGACAAATGACATCAGCTGCCTGATGGTCACAGAGCTCTGAGTCTCCACAGTGCTGTTTGCCTCCGCAGCACCCTCTGCCTCCGCAGCACCCTCTGCCTCCGCAGCACCCTCTGGTAGAGGCTGGAAAACAAGTGCCATGGGCTGCAGTAAGCAGCAGGTGGGGCTGAGCCAGACCACTCCGCTCGTGGCTCTACCACCTCATGAAACCAGGAAGCAGCTGAGATGGGACCTGGGTGCAAGCCAAGTACAGGTATGTCCCTGCCAATGCTTGAGCATGGGTCCAAGCCCACCCGCAGATGAGACACGGGCTCAAACTGTACATCCTACACGCCAGCTTGCAGGAGGAAGCGGGGTACACCAGGTGCTCGGGGCCGGCAGAGACCCCCAAGGGTTCCATTGTGCAGCCTGGTGCCAGCCTGGGCCTGTTCGCTGCTGCCCGAGGAACATGCCAGAAGCCTGATGCCTGGGACAGGGCAGGTTCTCTGTGACAAACCAGGAGTCCAGCTGCAAGCAAAACTCCACCAACAGGAAAATAAGGACTTGGGAAGTGCTCGGCGCAACTCTCCTGTTCTGGGTGGTGCTTAGTTTCATCTCCTGCACTCATCAGCTGAGGAGCTCAGCTGGGACACTCTTCTCCACAGGCACCTTCCTGAAGAAGGCAGCCGAGATGGGTTCCTGTCTTCCAGCAGTGAGGAGCTGGTGTTTAACCTCAGAGGTGCCACTGTCCAAAAGGAACCTTGGCCCTGGGCTTCTGACCCCCTGTTTATAGATGAGGGCTTTGTGGTTGCTCTGGAAGTTCAAGAGGTGAAGACATGCTTTGTGCTACGGCCTTGGCCTCAGCAGAATCTACTAAAAAGATTTATGGGGCATCTCCCCAGGAGATAAGGTACTGGGGAGGGCAGAGTCTTCTCATCTTTCGATGCTTTTTGTGGTCTCTACGTTTCCAAACCCAGCAAAGCTTCACCAAGCACGTGTTCCCAAAGATGCTGACAGCACTTTCCTAGGCCTGTGGTGTCCCACAGAGGTTACATGTGCGTGCGTTACTCTGAGGGTGGTGAGGCCTTGGCACAGGGTGCCCAAGGGGCTGTGGAAGCCCCATCCCTGGCAGGGTTCAAGGCCAGGTTGGAAGGGGCTTTGGGCAGCCTGGGCTACCAAGGGTGTCCCAGCCCATGACAGGGGGTGGGATTTGATCTTTACAGACCCTTCCAACCCAAAGCCTTCTGGGATTCCAACTTCTCCCTCCCCACAGGCCCGCGTCCAGCTGCTGGCCCTGCTGCCAAGCCCGCTCTCCAGGCAGCAGAAGGAAGGCTGGCATGAGCACGGGCCTTCTGCAGTAAGCTGGGGGAGGCAATGCTGGTGAGAGGTGTAGAAAAACACCTACCTCTGTTTCCAGGGTGTCATTTGCATCTGGTGGCTGTGGGACAGAATCCCCCACCGCTGACAGGGCTTCAAATAGTTCCTCCACACTCCCATCCCCGAGGATGCTCTCTGAAGGCACTGGGCACTCCAGCACCGCACGGGGCACCCAGGTACCTCAGCTGCCTTCGGGCAGCCTGACTTCTTCTGGGTGAGAAGGGAGGTGCCTGTGCCAATGGGGCACACGCACCGGGAGCACCTGGAAACTCTCCAGTCACACACCGGTCTGGCCACCATTCTGTCCATCTCACCGTCAACAGCCCTGACGGTTGATTCCCTCCATGTCAGACTCATGTAAATTATCATCTGATAATTTACAACACCAACAGTGCTTAACGTGGACCAGAAAAATAGATCTGACATGCTGCCCTTCTGCCGGGCTCTTAGTGAGCAATGTGAGGTGTTAATAGTTTGGAGACCGTCTTCATTTCCAGCTCTGCCACAAGGATCACATGGTGTCTCCTGAGGGACCCTGAGAGAGCACATTACCGCTTAATTAACATGCGGAGCAGAAAAGGGAGCTGTCCTAATGGCCGCAGCGCTAACGAGCCAGCAAAGGGGCAATGCCAAACCCTTTGGAGCAGAGGATCCTGCCAGAAGGACACTCACGACCCTCAAGGCAGCAGAGCTGGGTGACTCGGCATCTGCTGGAAGAACCAGCACCTGCGGGCTTGCGTCCAGCAGAGCCAATTGTTCTAGGACTCGGAAGAGCTGCCCCTCAATGGGTAACTTCGCTCCGTTTCCCGGGGCAGTATGGAAAAACCATTGGCTGCTGGAATTCAAACTGCCCGGAGTCAACTTCTGACCTATGCAAGAGAGGCCACAGCGGGAAGAACCGCTCGAAAACGCCTTTAGAGATGCGCTACAGCACAACTGAGAGATTGCTCTTGGGCTTGGAAAGCACAGGCCAGCACTGGGTGGCCCTGATGCCCAGGGACGTTGGGACAAGTCCTCCTACTGACACCTACGGCTGCACCCAAAGCCGCAGCAGAACCCGCCGGAACACACAACACACAACGAGCGCCGGAACACACACAACAGCCGCTGTGTGAATGCCATGGCCAGCAGAACACATGAGAACTCAGTTCAAGGTGGCGCTTGCCTCGAGCCATGGAAATCCCCACCTCAAGCTGTGCAGAAGCCCCACTCCCTGGGCACCTTCCCTGCCTGAAGTTGGGAGGTGCTTTTTCCACAAGGGAAAGTGAAAGGGATTTGTCAGATGCTACACAAACCATCTCAGGCTTTGCAAAGGACAAACGGGACAGCGGACGAAGAGCTTCAAGGAGAGGTGCACGTACCTCAGGTGGCTTGTGGAGTCGTCCACCAGGAACAGCCACTGGTACTGGACGGGCAGCGGGCTGCAGTTGGTCATCCGGATGTGGCGCTCGTGTTCAGTGTCATTCAAGACGCAGCCAAAGTCCAAGGTTGTGGTCTGGAAACGGAGATTCGGGAAGAAGACTTCTCCCCGAACGGTGACTTGCTCTTCATGAGGGTGTTCAAGAAACTGTATCTTCAGAGTTCTCTCTGCTTCCCAGCTATTCCAACCCTCTTCATAAGCAGGGTTAAACCCGATGGAGAGATTAAGTTCCTTCCCAATCCCCAGCTTCACGGGCTGCAAGAAGATGAAGAGTATTAACCACCGGTATGATGAAGTCCCAAGGTCTGGTGGCACAAAACACCTCAGTGTTCAAAGTGCAACCCCAACGTGGGCTTCTTGCTTCAGCCTTTGTTTTCTTTACAACATGCCCCCGACCATGCAGCACAACTTTCTTCTCTGAGACTCTCAGGCTCACCCCCTTGTGCTCTGCACCCATAATGCAAGAGGGAAATAAATCCTGGCGTGCCCTGACTCTAGAGGAACCCCTTTGTCTTCACACTCAACATGAGCCCTAGGGCACTGTGCCCTCAGCCTGGAGAGGGCTGATCACCTGCATGGCAGCGGTAGCCGTGCTTCCAACACGTCTCTAGCAGAGCCCATGTTTGACACCTCCCACCACCAGCAGCGCAGGTGCCAAGCACCTTGGCCTTCCCAAGGGCAGAGCTGCCCTCAAAGAGAGCAAGCAGCTCTTCAGGTCACCCAAGGAGGGCTTCCAAGAGACACCTTCACCACACGGTTGGCCCACACCTAGTTGCCTGCTCCTAGTTGTCTTAGAGCCAGGAGGTATTTCCCCAATTGAGCTGGTCTTTTCTCTCCTTTTCAAACCTGATGCTGTTCAGGCCAACTGACTGCCAATTCAAAGGAATAACCACCTCTCCCAGAGGGCTTCCCAACGGAAACGCACCCCCACCCCCCTCCCTCTTCAAACCCCACTAGCGGGAAGGTCTGGGGCTGCTCACCTGGTCTGGCAGGGGCTGCTGGGACGCACTGCAGACCCAGAAGGGTTGCTCTACCGTCAGGACGATGCTGAGCGGCAGGGAGGAGGTGTTTTTTAAAGAGAGAGGCTTGTATTGAAGGCTCAGGACATCACTGGGTTGCTAAAGACAAGGGGAAAAAACAGGGAGGGGGGTGAGTCACCGCCCTCCAGTGAAGTTAAGCAGTCCCACCTCTAAAAACATGGTCGCTTTGCTCACAGGGTGCCTCATGGGGGGGTTTGGGGGGGTGAGGAGGGCGTTTGGCATCGCTCGGCCACAGCACCCTGCTCTCCCGCCCCAGTCCCAACACAGGAGGATGGCTGTGTGAGGCCCATGCTGTTCTTGTGGGTCCCACACACCTGGCCATGGGCTCAGCAGCTCTATTTTGCCTCCAGCTCAAGAAAGGCAAAATAGAGCTGGAGAGATGGTCCCCAAGCCCACAGGGGAGAAATAATGATCTCAGTGTTGACGGCAATAGCTTGGTCCTGCTCAAACCAATGGCAAAGCCCTGAGGACTTGGAGAAGATGTTTAACTTCCTTCCCTGAAGGCCATCACACCCCTCCGTGGGCTTTCAGTCCTCAGCCATGCTACTAAACACCAGGACCCAACCCAGAGACCTACCTTCTCCACCCGGAAAGACATTGCTCTGGGCGACACTTGCAGGGTGGGAGCAATGAACTCGCACGTGACATCCACTTGCATTATCTGTCTCTTCCCAAACTGGTTCCCCACGATGGCATGACACAGCAGCCGCTCCTTCACTACCTGTGGGCAAGAGTCACACGTCACCCACCAAGTGCCAGCAGGGAGCCCAGAAAACACAATGGAATTTGCAAGTCGTGGACACAGAAGGAATTTGATAGCCTGGATAAACCCATGCCATGGGATCTTGGCCATCAACCCTCCACAACTATTACACTGCCATAAAGCTACAGTCACTGGTCTCCTTGGTAGTCCTCTCTTCATGCTCCATCCTACTTATTCTGCTCTCCCAAAATCCTTAGTGCTACACCCCAACGTCCACAAAAGGCACCCACAAAGTCACGTGGAACTGGAATAATCCCCCCCCCCCCGGCAAACGGTTATCGCCAGGATGTGCCCTGCTGCTCAATACGATCATCATGCTGAAAAACTTAGTTTCTCTGCCCTTCCTTCCCTGTAACCCACCGTCTGCCCCTGTTCCTTCAGCCCCTATTTTGGTATGGGCAAGTTGGCTTGATGGTAGCTACAGAAACACCCCAAAAAAACCCCTTGGGAACTGATGGTGGCCAGCAAGGAGCGCAACTGGTGCTGACATGGTCACTCAGGGCGTTGAGATATTTTCTTGAAAGCATTTGTTCATCTTCTCAGGGAGAAGTCAAGGGGCTGCAGGAGAAGCCCCAGTGGAGGTGATGCGATGGGGAAAGCTCAGCACCCGTGGGGGACCTCACCTGAGGAGTGCTGGAGGAGCCTTCCAGAGTCATCTCCATAGTCTGGCCTGGCATCAGCTCCATTGTCAGGGGTTGAAGCTTAAACACGGGACTGGCAGGTCTGGTGTTCTTGGAGGAACCTTTGCCCTTGGTTTGGATGGCAGGGAGACGACCACAACGGGGAAATGGGGGGAAACCTTCCGTTCTCCAATAGAGCCGATGGATGCGTCGTCCTGCGTTCGTTATCTTGAAGCGGTAACAACAGGGACCCAGGCTAGAAGAGAAGCAGAGATGGAAAATGGCTCAGGAACTGCCTCTTCCCAGCACCCACCTGGCTTCAGTGCCCCGCTGGCCTTATCTGACCACTCACCCAGCAACAAATCCACCTCCAAAACCACTGACCCAGCTCAAAGTTACACCAAGGGCCAGACCCTGGTTGCCCCTAAGTTTATCAGCATCCAGCAGCCAGTCTGTTTGCGCAGAGCAAGGAAAAACTTCACCAAGGACATCAGCAGCTCAGTTATTCCCCCTCGTCTCTCCCATCCCTTCAGGAGCACCCAACTCCTCATCCCCAACGTATCATCCTTGGGCTGAACACTGAAGCTGGGTTTGTATTGTGGGAAGCCAGATGTGCTGGAAGAACGTGGGATCAAGCGATGTTTCCCCGACACGAGCACAGCAGCAAGACCAGATGGAGCGGCTGAAGGACCAGAGCAACAAGAGATGAAGAACTCCAGCTCGATAGAAAGCCAGATTAATATTCCATGGAGATTGATTCCTTCACATCAAGGAATGCTGACTGCAGGCCAGGCTGGAGGAATTATTTTACCCCCTATAAATCTGAGCACGGCCAGGAAACAAGAAGCTCCTGCAACAGTTGGTGTCTGTCCAAGGGATGGAGGATGAGCTTGCAAACCGCGTGTCTGCTGCACGCAGCGAAAGGCAAACGCAGCAGCGACAGCAGAGAACAAACCAGCCCTGGCCACAGGCTGCTCAACAACAATGGGCCCGAGCTGGGCAGGAAACGGTTTCTGCTGCCGACAGCAGCGGGGGAAAGCTTGGAGCAGAACCTGCAGCTCTGGGAAAGCCCAACTCATCTGCCATGCTCCCTGATCCCACCTCAGCTCACCCGGTTGCAGCCCGGCAGCTCCACAACCCGCAGGCCAGGAGGTGAAGGGGGGCAGAGGACACGAAACTCGGTAGCCTTGTCCTCTGCGTTGTGTAGCTGAGCTGTGGCCGCATGGAGCACAGGACATGCTGGACAAGTGTCCCAGCTGACGTGGATGGCTTGTGGGTGCATATTTGCACCCCTAAAATCTATTCTAAATGCTTAAGGTAGGATTAACCTGCTGGCTCTAACCAAAGGTTAGGGTATGGGAGAACTGGGGACCCTCTTTGGCCAGGGAAAGGAACAGGCACCTGGAGAAGCTGATTCCTTCTCCCAGGAATGCTCCAAGAGGTCTCAAACACTTTGAAAAACCTTATTTCCCTCCCCTGTTCACAAGAACCTGCCAGCTTCAGACACACATGGTAGGATCAAACCAATCCTCTTCTCTGAGCTAAGCTCTTGCCATTAACCCTCTCCCTTTATCCCACCCAACCTCAGGAGACTTCTCCTCCGCTCCCTTTCAGGGCCGGTCCTGCAGTCACCATGGCTGCTCCGTGCTGTGGCAGCTGGCAGAAGAGACAGCAAGGAAAACAGGCAGGAGAAGGGAGGAAAGAGTATCCACATCTGATAGAGAGCAGCCTGGCAGGGGACAGGAGAGAGACAGCAAGCTCAGAGATGATACAGGGGAAAGACAAATTCTGCTGCTCCTCCCGGACTCCCTGTGGCAGAAGGGAAACCAAACAGCGCTGGTAATTTAGTCAAGGAGTTGCTAACAAGCTACTGCCAAAGTTCTCTGCCGCTGCCAGACGATACTCCACAGCCAGGGAAGAAGCCAGCAAGGCTACTGCAAAAAGTACTGTGGACTGTGTTTCTACTTGTAATGTCACGTTTCCCAGCTGGAGGCTTCTGGAACCTGCTGTTTTCTTCCAAATCTTTACTCCATCAAGCCAGAAAATACATGGATTCTAACCCAGGGCAAGTCGGGAATGATTTCCCAACTGGTGTCTGGCTCAGTGGCTTTCTGAGGGAATCTAACAACTTGAAAACCGCCCAGGAAACATTTCTAAAGGAGTTCCTGGGGCTTCAGTGGCACCGAGCCAGGACCTGGAGTGCTGGAGGAGAACCGGCCCCAAGGATTTCAGCAGAACTCCTCCTTGCTGGGCCCATGGCAGAGCCCGGAGCAGAGAGATAACTTACCTGAAGTGGGGGCCCAAGTTGAGCTCTGGAGCAAGTTTGTCCATGACGATGGTGGTGCCAATGCCAAAAGCCTGGATGAGGACATTTTAGCTGTGGCTGTTCTCTATGGACACGATCACCTTGTCCTTGAATTGTTCAATGTCATCCAAGTTTGCAATGACAGCCACAGCCATGTCGGTCTCGGGGGCGATCACTCCTTTACTGGGCTCAATCCTGCAGCGCGAGCGTTTGCCAGCCTGTAAGACACGGCAGACGCTAAGTGAGCACGGACACCATGGACCCTGCTCTCTTCTGGGGTGCAGGAGAAAGGACTAAAGACACGAGGGTAAATACATAAAGGCTTCGTTTCCCTAAATCCAAGCGTCTGGAAACAGCAACTACACTGGAGCTTGTATTGCACCCTCCTTTAACAGACCCACTTCCTTAACCCTGCTTTGCCCAGCCCAAGGGATGCTCATCCTCGGGAAAAACTTTATTCCCCTCCAGCCTCCCCTTGGGAGAGCACACCAAGGCAAGCTGCATCTCTCCTGGCTTCCCCACAGACGGGTTTGCACAAAGGCTCGAGGCCAGGACTGCTCAAACCCCACTGCAGCAGCCACACAGCCAGGGGATACAGCCGAGAGCCTGAAGGATAAACTCTGCCAAACAGGTTGAGTAAAATCCTGGTGCCCAAAGTCTTCTTTCCCCAAGAGTTGGGCAGTGCTTCCCAACAGCCCCCCCCAGGACTCAAGCACTCCATTCCCACTGATCATCAGCCGCAGTGAGGTGTCCTGGTGCTCTCTGCTTTGGGAAATACAGCTCTGAATGTTTACAGAAGAGCAGTGAAGAAACAAACAGGAAGAAACCTGCCAGCTGTGCCCCGTGGGCACGGCCACAGCTTCCTCTCTCTTCCACTCTCTTCCTCTTGTTTTTCCCAGATCGCCCTTTACGCATGGGGCGATCAGGGCGCTGGACCCCCCAGTCCTCCTAAAACCACATTCACAGGGAGCAAGCTGGCAGCAGAGCAATGGTCTCCACCACCAGGAGGAGCTTGAAACAAACACAGAGAAAGTAGGGAGATGGTCAGGAAACCCGTGCTCCTTTCAGGAGAAAAAGGCTACGGGCTTCTCTTCATCTCAGAGCTCCAAATACACAGCTCAGAGCAAAACACCTCCCACAATGTAAAGCCAGAACTTGTGAAAAGGACCTGGGATCAATTTCTGCTCAACCATCCAGGAAAACTCCCTGCCTTAGTGAGCGGTCCCCCAGTGCTGGGCTCCTCTTGCTGCGCTGCGGTGGAATACCTTGCTGCTCTCTCAGATAGCAAAATGGAAACATCACGTACAAAAATCAAGTCCCAGGCTGCTATGGAGCCATCATTTCTGTTGGGAAATATCCCCACAGATACTTACCACCTCTGCCCGGAAGGACGCAGGGATAACACTCTGGTTGGAGAGGTAGAGAGTGCGGGAAGCGTCTGCCAGAACTTGGATATTGCCAAAATCGATCTTGCTGGGATACACGTGGACAACTGGTCCCTCTCCAATGGCCTTCAAGCTGATGGCCTGCTCCAGGTAGGGAAGATTAAAAAAACAAAGACAAGGGAAAGTTTAAAGAAGAGATGGCTCTCAGGGCACTCCTAGACTGGGGGATGATTATGGCTGTCGGACGTTTGCAATCTTGTAACACCAATGCAGGAGCCCTGGAGCAAGTGTGGCATCTACAGTGATCCCATCAGGAAGCCACAGGCCCCTGTTACTGGGGGATAAGGAAAATCAGCTCCCCACACTTGATTTTCCCCCTTGCTCAGCTCTCCTTCCTCTACCCCATGCCTGCTCCTGCTCCTTTTCTTGCTCCTGCTCCTTTTCCTGATGGATCTTGCCCCAAACTGTCCTCTAGGACTTCCAGACAGCCACACTTGGCCGGTAACTTCTTCCGCATCCCCCACAAAGCTGCCCCCTGAAAACCCGCGCGAGCCCCCAGCAAAGCAGGCTCTTGGCAGCAGAGATCACGTCCGTTGGCTGCCTCTCGGTGCTGCCTCTGTGCACTCCCAGTACTACAGGAACAAGAGATTCATTATTCATTCTGTCCCTCAAGCAGGATTGTTTTTCTCTCCAGAGTCTGAGACCCTCCAAGTTTTCTTCTTGTAGAGGCCATGATAGGAGGAGGAACATGGGTTCCTGTGCTGAGACACCTTCTCACAGCGCTAAAAACCAGGGAACTTCATCTCCTCTGGTTGGACTTCACCAGTTCCGAATCATAGAACGGTCTGGCTTGGAAGGGACCTCAAGGACCAGAGAGCTCCAACACCCTGCCACAGGCAGGGCCAACAACCTCCACGCCTCGAGCTACATAAGGTTGCCCAGGGCCCCATCCAACCTGGCCTTGAACACCCCCAAGGATGGGGCACCCACCCCTTCTCTGGACAGCCTGTTCCAGCCCCTTACCACTCTCTCATTAAAAAACTTCCCCCTAATATCTAATTTAAACCCAACAAAACTCTTCATCTGCTGTCTTCATAAAGGGGGAAAGAAAAACCCTGTTCAACAGCGTGACAGGCAATGTGACACCCATGAAAGGTGAGGAGCTTTGCTCTGGGTAATACTGCTGCACTTACACCCCCCAGCACCACTCTGGCTTTGCTTCTGGGTACCATAATGTCACAGTAGATCCTTTAGGAAAGAAGAGCATCTGTCCCTGGCAGACGGCCGTGGTCCGAGTGACCACCAGTAACCCCAGGTCTGGGTTTTACCAGCTCCTTCCCACAGAGGATGACAGAATACGCCACACCAAAGCTGGCACGCAGCCGCTGCAAGCCCAACACCAAGCGACAGACACCCAGAGGGACTCAACGCAATGCAAGGTGCGGCCGCAGACTCGGTATCCGCGCTGACGGGGTGACTTCAGAGCCAGCTCGCGCTCTGCTCCATCGTGACGCACTGCAGCCGTTCCCCCGGGGTCAGGCTGACGTCACAGGATCCCTACGGGGAGGATTTCCCACCAGTGCAGCATGTGCAAGTTGATGCTCTGCTAGCCCAGAAACCTTCAGATGAATCCACCACTGTGCTTAGGCTATAGGAAACAGGGAGAATGCCGCCCCACGGCTACAAACTCCCATCCCTGCGCTCAGTACACCCAGGGAAGCCTCTACCGGCGCTCGCGGCGAGGGAGCGCAAATGCTGCATGTTAAAGACCGACTGCACGGGCTTGTGGAGCCACTCAACCCCCTGCCAGGGAGAGCTGGGCTCCTCCAGCTGAAGCACAAGGAAAATGAAGATGACATTCACTTCCAAAGGCAAATACTTTAGGCAAGGTGAAGCTTTGAACCCAGAAGCCGTTAGCTCAAGGGGAAAAGCTTTGCAAGGAACCTGCAGTTAAACAGCAGGCTGGTTCTCGAGGGCAGAAATCCCCCTTCTCCAGGGAAACGCCCCGTCTACGCCCAAGCAACTGGTTTGTCCCGCTTCAGGCTTGCCTGTCTCTCCTATCAGCACAGCCACAAAGGCCAGGCTTGAGATGTTCCCTGGCATCCAGGGATTGAGCAGCATTGTTTCCATCTGTTTGAATGACAGTTTCAATCCCCAGCCTGCTTTCAAAAGGCCAGCCTCCCTTTCGGGTACAGAAAGCTTAAGGTTCCTGTGGCATCCATGCTCAGAGAGATGGCAAGACATCCTGAAACAGCCACTTCCAAAGTTAATATCATTCTAATCTAAAATATAATTAACTAAATTTGGTCTTGATTTCAGCTAGATGAAGCCAGGACACTACACAAGGCATTCTCCTGCCTACATCTTGCTGTCACTGCTGCTGCTGTGGATGCCTGAACGCTAACAGCATCTTTCAGGAGGCTCCAGAAACATCGTCAGGAATGCTTCACCATTTCCAAGCCTGTGCTGGAAAAAGGAAGAGTCCCTGCGTTGCAGATGCCAGGGGTGTGGAGATGCACAGGGCTTTACGCAGAGATATGATGGATACTTCTCGACGTGATGGGCCAAGCTCTCAGCGTGGTTTCTCACACAGGGTGTCCCAGTGCCCTCCTGAACAAAAGTTCCTGCTCTGAAGCAGCAGCTCCTGCTCACCTAATCACGCAGCAGAGTCTCAGCTCCAGGGACCATGCTGGGTTGCAGACTGCGCTCGTTATCCTGTCTCCCCTATCTATAATGATGTGCCACATCGGACTCTCAGACTGTCACCTGCCCAAGAAGTCCCACCAGCCTTCCTCTCCTCTAGACCTTGGCTGTTGCTTGTAACACGAACCCCTTTCCTTGGCCATCCTGGCTGCGTACTGCAGCCCCAGGAAGGATCCCTGGAATTAGGAACCTCGAGGACTCACCAGTGGGGAGTTCTTGTTCCCAAGCAAAGAGAGCACAGCAGAAGCAGAATGATGTCCCAACTTCTGGGCTTCCAGCACCAGCGGGATACTGACAGAGCTGTAAGGCATGATGATCCCAGAGGGCACGGGGCTGGAGTACAGCACAGCATCACCCTGCCTGTGCTTCTGTAAGAGACAGAATGAAACCCAACTTCAGAGCAACCGCCGACAAAACCTGCACTCCTTAACATCTACCATCGGAACCCAGCTGGGAGACCAGGATGGGCTTCGCATCCCAAAGGGGTCCAAAAGCTGCTGCATCCACAGACACACACTCCCATGCCAGCAGCCTCCTCACAGCAGCTTTTCACCACCCTGCATAAAATCAACCTAAAGACTAGAATACAAACCTCTTCCCAAAGTCTATATTCGGGAGGAGGGGGTTCTTCTACACCCAAAGGTTTGCTGCAAACAAGAACCCATCTGAATATAAACCAGCAAGGTCTTACCCCACCCCTTTGTTATTATTTTCCATCCCCTTAATAAACCCTTGGATAACTCTTGAGGGCAGATGCGATGTCAAACCTGAGGAAGGAGCCTGTAGCAGCCTGGAAGGTGGCTCTTGTTCACCAGGGTCAGCGGCTGCTCGTACGGGAAGTTTAGGAAGCACCGGTCAAATGTCACAGTGGGGTCCCGCACTTCCAGCTGAGGAGCGATGCATCTAGGCAAAGAGATGTCCCAGAGGGAATTAGAGATACTGAGAGAACGTAGAATTTGTTTCCTCCTTGAATAGGGCACAGTGAAGCGGAACACATTTGTCACTGTCAGACAGACATGTATTACCCCGACAGCAATACATCGCCTTCAGCTTCCTCTATTCCCTTTGATTCGTCCACCTCTTGTGAAGGAGGAGCAAACTCGCAGTCTCTGCACCGCAGCACCTTGCCAGCACGGCCAAGTGCTATGGCAGAGTGCCGTGCCCTGTCCAACAGCTGTCTGAGGGGAACCCTGGCCCCAGGAGGTCTGCAAAGACCCTCCTGATGGTCCCACAGCAAGCCCTGAGCTCTGGAGGAACCTTCCCACCGAGGATTGGTGCAGTATGGCCCAGTATCTCAGCAGAAACTACTCCCTCCTCTCCAGAAAAGGGGCCTGAAGAGCCTCAACTGCTTGCCCCAGCGACGGAAGGTCCGAGCCAGCCCCTGCCTTACGCAGTGGGTGGTTGTTAAAAAGAAAATCACAGCCCAGGCACTGACCGGATGGCGGAAAAGCACCAGTGAGCTGCATCCTACTGGTAATGACACCGACACCCACAGCACAGCGGGATCCAGCCTGGCTGCAGCAGGAATGACTTCCGGCTTAAGTGTGAGAACATTCATGCTCAAAAGGACCAGAGGGAAGCAGCAAAACCTGAGCTCTCCTCAGCATCAAGGACTCTGTTTCTCCTTCGGAAGATCTTGCTGTTATTTTTCCTGCACCAGTCCTGCCCTAAGCCCCTTCCCCATTAGCACGTGCCTCCATTAAGCCAAACAGACACCAGGCTGCTCCCCACATCCCAAAGGAACACTGTGCTTTGGTGGCAACCCAGCCCCACTTCCCCCACTGACTGCTTGCAGGAAGGAGGAGAAAGACAGCCCTTTGGAAGTCTGTTACACCTCACCCACCAAAGAAATAGGTCTAGAATTAATCTAATTAATAGAATTAAAGGCTGGGGGCTGTGCCTGTCCGGTGAGCACAGATGCTCCTCAACACTGGCTGCTTTCAAAGCCCTGCTTAATGAGCTCATTAAGTAATACTTCTCATTTGGAGCTGGCCTTTGTGTGAGGGGAGGAGAGACGATGCACCAGGAGAGAGGACACGCCGCGAAGGAAAGCGCCGATACCTGGCTGTGAGGGGCAGCCCCAGCACCTCCTTGCCGACACCGTCCACATCCACCACCAGCGCCAGCCTGTACTTCTTCACAGTGTTAGAACACAGGGTGACCTGGTGACAGAGAAGAGCGTCAAAGACCTTCAGCACCCCTAAAAACTATCGTTCCATGTGTGGCGTCCCCTGATTCTCCTTCCATGGTAAGGAGAAGGATTTTCCCCTAATCCTTCTGCTGGTCCATATGTAGAGCAGAGTCTGAGAGCAATAAAGGTCTCCTGACAGCATCTGCTTGGTTCAACACCCCGTGTGGTTAACAGGGTGTGTGCAAGCTGAATTAAAGCCTAATCAGACAACTGCTCTGCTCACCACTGTATTCAAATTAATCTCGGTTCTAATCTCAGCTACAACAGCGTAAATCCCGGGGCAATGCGCTGCCTCTAACCCAGCGAGTTCAGCTTTACAGCCAGGGCCAAACGCAAAGAGCCCCAGAAGTTGGGTGCAGGTCACGCCTGGCAGAGCTGCTTCAGCCCCCCCTAGGGATGGCTGCAGTGAATGCAGCTCCTCTGCTCACCGGCAGAGGGGAAACAAGTCCGGGAAGAAAAGCAAACTGCTTTACACAAGGGCATCTCTCTAATGGCCACCCGCTGTCCTCATCCTTCCTCTGCCCACGGTTAAGCCAAAGCCACAGCTCCACGCAGCGCTCAAGCGCAAACGTGGCTTCCGCACCTGACCGTAGGGCACAGGATGCTCAGCGGATGGTTCTGGAAACAAACCGATGCCCCTTCACAAACATCCCAGACCAACCCAGACAACAGAAGTGCGTCTATCTCCCTCCCATCACTAAAGCCCCCCCGGCCCCTCCCCACCAGTGAAGCTTCAGCTCCATCTGCTGAAGCACGGCCGGACGGATTCTCCCCACACCTTGATATTCCTGGATCCCAGGGCGCGGATGGTCCCGCTGCAAGGCTCGACGGTAAATTCGGCCGGCCTGATGGAACCTTCAACTCCCCATCTCCAGGGCTCAGGATCGTCGTTCGACAGCCAAGCAGCACTGGTAACGCTGGGCCCTCCCGAGCCGTCCCCGGGGATGCGAAGGTGGAAAGTCATGGGCACCAAGGAGGTGTTTTTGAGGCGACAGGACAAGGTGTGAGGGAAGCCTGGGGAAGAGACACACAGAGGGATTTATGCCCCCGTTATCCCACCATTCCTGGGCTGAACAGCCCCTCACGGTAAAACTGCGCCTGGAGTTTGGCTCTCTTCAATCTGAACTGCAGCTAATTGAGAAGCCCAGCAAGGAATTAATTGCCATGGAAGCTCTGTGCCAGGCTGGTGATGGAGATCCCTCCTTGGCAGCTCTGATGCCCAAAGCCATCAGTTTTTCTCTCTCAGCTGCCCCGACACCGGCACCAGTTACATCTCTCATAGGAGCAAGCAGCCAGACAGAGCATTTACTCCCAGAATCGGATCCATAAAACTCCCCATGAACACCCCCCGTGGTTTGCAATACGGAAGAGCAGGTTGGCACCAAGGAGAAGCTGCAGTAAAAGCAGGGATGGATGAAATGGGGAGCTACAGCCCGATGCAAAGCCCTCTGATGCAGTTTTGTTAGCTGGATCCTTACGGCATCTCCTGTTTCAGGGCGACCAGATGGAGCACGTGAAGGTTTGCAGCCCACTTGGCAGGAGCTGAGCCTGACACTGGCTGAGAAATCAGCAGAAGCCGTGTCTCACCTTCCCTAACGAACGGGGATGTCTGATTACTGCTCAAAAAGCTCTGACACCAGCTTTCCCTGCCGCACCAGTGGCATAACCCCACTCAGTGGGGATGTTCTGCAGAGGCAGGAGACCAGCCAAGGAGAAGACATCTGGTTTGGCTGGCCCATCTCAATAATGGCCCTTCCATCAATCCACAATTGATTTCCCATTAAAAAACTCAGCTCATCTCAGGAAAAAGCCTGTTGTGAGGCAGAGATGGAGAACCAGAACCTGCATTTCAATGGAGCTCTGGATGCTCAGCCACCAGCGCTGCTGGCACAGCAGAACTGGGCTTTCGGGGTGGGGGGACACAGGGAAGAAGCTCTGCGCAGAGCTATGGCTTGGGCATATTATGGGGTAGGTGATAACAAGGTGCCCTCCCAGCACTAATTAACATTTCACACTAAGGGTCAGGGGACTGAATGGCTCCTGTCCTCCCAACATTTATCCAGAGCAGCTCCAGGCTGGTTCACAGCTCCATCACCCTTCTCCCCCTCCAACGTCTCCCTTTTCCCCCCACCCCAGCGTCGCTCTTCTCCCCCTCCCAGGCATCGCCCTTCTTTCCCCCGCCAGCATCACCCTTTTTTCCCCATCTCCCATTCCCGGGGCCTTTCAGGGACTGATACCCTCATGGCCATGCTGCTGCCAAGGGTATCAGTCCTGCTTTGAACACCCTGAAGGCTGCTGCTGCAGAGGAACACACATTCTGGGTGCTCTGAGGTTCCAAGCGCCCCGTTTCGGTAACGCATGGACCTCTCGGCCCGCGGTCCAAGCCCAGGGCGCACTCACCGAAGGAGACGTCACCGAAGCAGAGGGCAGGCACATCGAAGTGGAACGTTGGTCCAATGACGCAGCCACTGTGAGGACAGACAGACAAGGCACTGGCTGAGTTAGAGAACTGCAGAGCTTTCAGCTCTCCCTGCTGCTTGGGCGGGTAAGAGCTGGTGTCAGAACCACGGCAGGTTTCAAACCAGCCCCTCACACCCTTGCCCTCATCCATGGGGACAGGAGGTGGCCAGCAGCTATCAGATGGGGCTTAGGGCACAGTGTCACGCAGGATAGGGCAAATCTATGCCCCCAAGTTGGCTCAATGAGGGGCCCCAAACAAGCGATGGCTCCGTGACTCAGTTTCCCCATCTGTAACACATGGGTAGAGATGCCCGCACAAAAGTGGACTCAGTGGAGTAACCCTCCTCAGGTTCCCTTCTCAGCTGGAGCCAGCGTTTCCTTTGAGTGTATGGGCGTCTTCTCAGGAGATCTGGATCCACACAATTATCAGGATCCTGGGGAGCGCACAGACACCTACCGACCACAACAAGATCAGCAACAATTCTACACAGGAATGTATCAGCTTCTCACTGCTCACACAGCCAAGAACAACACCTCTTAAACCAAACACGGGGCCCTGAACCCACCACACCTCCTCTCCTGTCCCTAAAATCAGCTCCAAACTCTGAAACTTGCCATCGCTGCCTGAAATCGGCCCTTGGAGCCACACACCATTCGTGAATTCACCTCATGGCTGATGCCACCCGAGCCCAGCTCCGCCTCTCAGTTAAATCAGGGAGCACAGCAAATGGTGCCTTCCAGCTTTAGTCCCGTCCCGCACACGAACGCAGCCCAGCATCCCGCAGGAGGGACCCACGTTCATCCGTG
Source organism: Gallinula chloropus (assembly GCF_964237585.1). Classification (NCBI taxonomy): domain Eukaryota; kingdom Metazoa; phylum Chordata; class Aves; order Gruiformes; family Rallidae; genus Gallinula; species Gallinula chloropus. The sequence goes on from NW_028168824.1 coordinate 189,526, forward strand.
GTGTCCCACTTGCAGCATCCCTTTTTAAGCACCTAAGAAACAAGCACTCAAGGCCCTGGCTTTGGATTCCATTTAAAGAACAGTCACCTACGATTTGGGCACCTGGCAGGAGTTGCCTCAACTCTCAGACCTCCATCAGCAGGAGATCCCTGCCGCTGCTGAAGTTCTTCCACAAGGACTTCAGAGGGTCAGACTCAACCTCCCAAGCCCTAACAGCTTACTTGGGATGGAGGGAAGGGCACAGCCCTGCTTTCCATCACAGCACTTGCCAGGTTGTGAGTGGGGATCACACTGGGAAAGTGCCAAGGACGAGCCTTGCCAGGAGGCTCCCATTCCTACTGAGTGCGCTGGTATCCAGGCTCGAGTCAAACCCAAGCAGCTGCCCAGAAAGTCCAGGCAAGGAGCCAACCCAGAGCTCTGTGCCCCACAGCCGGTAACAGTGCGGCTTGCAAGGAACTGGGGGGAAACGCGGATGTTTTGGGAACGATCACATCTTATGGCAGCATTAGTGGACTCGGGGGTTCTTGCTGAGTGGGAAGGATAACAAAGAACTGCTCAAAACACTCATCCTCGTTCCCTTCTTCATAGCCCAGTGTCCCACCAGCCAGCTCACATCCAACTGGCAGTTGTTCTCCGCATGGGACTAAATCCAGCGCTCAAAGCCTCCCGAGGAGCGGGGCGCTCAGCTCGAGCAGGCGGGTGTCTTGAAGCTCCAGTTGGTCACACCGACTCCCCGCTCTCTCTTCAAGCAATAAACTTCTTGTTCTGTTTTCACCTGTTTCTCTTGCCTCACCGGCAAAACCCACTGCAGATTCCTTTCATTTCGTGGCTACCTTGATCTAGCAGGAGGCTGCTGGCCGAGGAGGCACAGCCAGCCCCACATCTTGCCTGCCTACACCACACTATCCCACCAGCCCATGGTTATGACCCACTGGGACAAGTTTATCCGCTGCTGAGAGCCTGAGAAAGGAGCTTTGACTCTCTTAGCAGCCTTTTCTCTTTCCCCCCTCGGCTCGGTGCAGATTATCTTCTGCACCAGCACCGACCCACGGGATGATGCCCGAGTTCTTGCTGCAGAGAGCTCCCAGGCTCCTGCATCGGCGCTTTTCCAGCTGCAGGAAGGAGGCAGCGCAGCACTCGCTGCACAGGAGCTGGGAGGACACCCTGTCCCAACACAGGTGTGTGAGGGATGACACTGAGCCTGCTGCTACCCAGGTTGGGTGGATTCTTAACAGAGGATTATAAAACACAAAATCACCCAGGCTGGCCTGTTGCTCAAGGGTCTCCAAAGTGCTTTTGGCCTTGCTGTGCCTTCACGTGGGACATCACAGACCCATCCCAGACCCATCTACAGCCCATCACATGCCTGCCGCAACCCAAGGGGGAAGGAGCTACCAACTCCTGGTACCCACCCTGGGCAGCAGGCATCTCCACACCTTTCCTGTACAAGCTCCACTTAAACTTTTCCCAGCATGGGTAGTCACTTCCAGCCCCAGGATCATCACACTGGGGTGTCAAAGGATCACGATAGGAACTTGTCGCCGCCAAACTCTGTGCCAAGAGTGTCCTGGAAAGCTCCACCAAGAAGGCCAAGGTGCTTCCCACAGGCACAAGTCTTTCAGAGTTAAACAGGGTATAGTGAGGGTGTAGGAAGGAAGGAAGGTCATCACCCCTGGGTTGCAAGGTTCAAACTGGAGCCAAGGTTAAATGGTCTCAGCTCTTAACCTAGCATCCCCACGCCAAGACCTCCCACAACACCTTTTTCTCTCTGCTTCGCCAGAAAATGAGGCAGGTGGGAGATGACTACCCAGAGATAACTCCAGATGTGCCCACCAAGCTCCTGTAACCTCCCCACTCACCTGATAGTCAAGGTCACAGGCTCAGGGGATCCATTCACATTGAACTTGAATTCTTCTGTGAACTGCCCCAGGATGGTGGAACTGAAGGAGATCTGGATGACCTGGAGATCGCCTGGCAAAATCCCTCCCTCGCTGGGGAGAAAGGTGAAGCAGAGCCCAGAACTGTAGCTGGAGGAACCAAGCTGAAGACAGCTTGGATGAGTCCTTTGTTAAACAGCACCACCTGCAGCAGGAAAGCAAAATGGAAATGCAGAAGGACATTTCCTTTAGAGAAGACCCATTTGCTTTCTAATTCAACACTGAACACCTGGAAGGCAGAAGGCAAAGGAAATACAATGGGACAAGTTCTGCCTTTGGGTTTTTTCCAGGCAAAGCGGTGATAACTCCATAGAACCTCTGCCTTTGTCCAGCTGGCACACAGCTGCCCTGCTCACAACTCCTGAGCTGCCAGAAATCCCACAAGGAGCCACCAGGCTCCAGCCCAAGCCCTGCTAGCTCTCACAGCTCACCTCGTACTTGTGCGCCGCTCCCATGAAGACATCCCCGATGTCCAGATGCTCAAAGCTGGAGCACAGCCGAGGCCCTATGCCTTCCCCCTGGATGCACAGGGGCAGCCTGGTCTCACGGCCTGGGGAGAGAATTCAATGTCAGAACAGCAATTCCCTCTGATCCCGCATTTTCCAGGCTCTAGCCTCTGACTTGAGGCTGGCAGGGATCAGCCCAGGAAGATCCAGGGAAAGGTACAGGACCCTTCCCTTGGCAGATATGCCTTTGGGCTGCTTTCTCCTTTCTGACCAAACCCTTGGGCTGCTTTCTAATTGAGCCATCACTTTGCACCCTGAAACAATCACACAATCATTAAGCCTGGAAAAGACCTCCAAGATCATCCAGCCCAACCATCCCCCCACCACCTCTATTACTCACTAAACCATGTCCCTAAGGACCTCATCCGACCTTTCCTGAGGGACGGTGACTCCACCACCTCCCTGGGCAGCCCCTTCCAATGCCCAACCGCTCTTTCGGAGAAGAAATTTCTCCTCCTTTCTAACCCGAACCTCCCCTGGCACAACTTGCAGCCATTCCCTCTCGTCCTCTCGCTACTTATCTGTGAGAAGAGGCTGAGCCCCAGCTCCCCACAGCCTCCTTTCAGGGAGCTAGAGAGAGCAATAACGTCTCCCCTCCGCCTCCTCTTCTCCAGGCTGAACACCCCCAGCTCCCTCAGCCGCTCCTCAGAGGATTTGCCCTCCAGCCCCTTCCCCAGCCCCACTGCCCTTCTCTGCACACGCTCCAGGACCTCCATGTCCTTCTTGGAGTCAGGTGCCCAAACTGAACACAGGATTTCGGGTGATGCTGAGTTTCCAACGCCACCTCTGAATCTCTTCCCATGTGCTAAGATGAGCTTTGAAATCCACTCAGGAAGGTGTAAAGCTCAGGAAAACACAACCCAAGACAAAAATCTGCTCTTTATACTAATGCAGCTCAGCACCACCTGCACCCAACATACAGCTCCACACCTGGGTGCTCCAGGGCTCACCACCTGCAGCAGCATCTAACAACCACAGGTCTTCTAGGGAGAGGCAACACCCCAAATTCCCACCATGATACCTCAGCCAGGCTCCTCCCCACCATGGGCAAGAGCAGGAGGGGACAGGAGCCGTACCTGAGATGTCGCAGTAGAACTTTTGTTGATACACTCTGGCTTCTTGAGGCTTAAAGGTCACACTAATTTCAGCCGAACAATTTGGCCAAATCTCTCCCTCCTAAAACAGAAGCAGACAGCAAACCATTTGTCTTCAAACATCACATCCCTTCGTTCCAACCGTGGCCCCACGAGCCGATATTCAGAGCACCAGGGAAGAGCAAAGAGCCAGTGACACTAATCAACAATATTTATAAGGGAGTTTGGAAGCAGCTACGAAAAACTTTCCACGTCCCTGACCTTTACTGGCACCTGGGAGAGGCATTTTGATAAATTAGGGCTATAACAGAGCAACCAGCCCGGCTCACACTCCAGCGAGTCCAGCAGGATCGCTTCAGAGGTGCCGGCCAGTCACGGACTCACAGACCTGGAAGGGACCTCGAAAGCTCATCCAGTCCCAACCCCTGCCAGAGCAGGGTCACCCCACAAAGCCTTTCCCAGACTACCATCCCTCCATCAGCTTCCTAACTCCTGCAAGCAAGGATTTCCTCTAGCCACTTGTCACAAGGGGTTGATTATTTCTGCAGGGTGCTCTCAGGCACAATGGGCGACAGGTGGGAAGAGAGAAGCCACTTTTGGCCTGAAAGGTCTATCCCAGCTTTTAGGGAGCCTCTCCAGCACATTCAGGTAGCAAGAAGTGTCTCTGCCTGAGCTAAAGGCTCATCACTGGAGAGAAGGCTAATGGAAGTCAATGGAATTTTAGATTCTCCAGTTGATAAAGGAGAAAATCTTTACTATGGTTTGACATCCAGACAGCCCCACGTCGGGGGAGCAGACAGACACGAGCAAAACTCTGGAGCAAAATTGATTGTTCCATAAATAACAGAATTCATGGAAATCAAAAGGTTGCTGATGCACCAGCAACACCACCACCACCCACAAGGGGGGACAATCAGGTAGTAGCCCACTTGTAGGCAGCCCTGGAGCAAACTCCGTAACATCAGTGCAGATGTCTAGGAGAGGTGTCCACTCCAAAGGACCTGGCTACTCTTCACATCCACTCGTCACTACGGGAAGTACCAGGACTCGGTTCTGTGGGCAGATGGATTGCTGGGCCTCACCTTAATGCCCCTCAGGAGCGGGTTAAGCCTGTTGTGGAGGCCTAGGCCTACTGTCACTAAGCAGGATGTGGGTGACACCCCACAACCAGCTCTGGTGCAGCGCAGGATGCTCCCAACGCCCGGCTGATCAGGTCCCACTCTCTACAAGCTCCCTACTGCTCTGACATGATCTCTCGGTCACATCATGCTGCCCCCAGCTGCACTGGTGTGAAACTGCAGCTCTGCATTGGTGACTCCCAACCTTACATGAGTGATAAGAAAACACCATCCCCCTCCCTAAAACAAAGCAGCTTCACCTTTTCTCATGCCAGACCAGGCACACACTCGGAGTTGGGGCTCGGGGGGGACTAAACCCCAAGCTTTGGCTCGCGTAAATGGAAGAGCAAGATAACTAAGCAAGCTGCTGTACCTAGGTGTGACAGAGGTCAAAAAGCCTGCCTGAACCTGCTGGTCTCACGTGCAAGCTCCTGATGGCACCAAAACAGAGGTTCAGGGCTGGCACAAGACCAGGGTAGGTGAGGACTGGTATTTCTGTGATTAAACGGGGGCTGAATTTGCCCTCCTTCCCACCCGAGCACTTCTGGTCAGCATCTCAACTGACATGGTCCCACACCCTGCGTTAACCCTGTGCAAGGTGTGCCTTTACATATAAGGCTCCATCCCTCTGAACATGGTCAGGACACTTAGGCAGCTCTTCATTCGTAGCCCTGGGAGCAAAGCCCAGCTTTAGGCTCTCAGTGCCCATCACGAGTTGGAAAATGCTTTTTGCCACCAGCTCTCCCGGCCCCACCAGAAACCCAATGTTTCCTTCCAGCACATCAAGCAAGGATCTGCTAAGTGACCTCATTCAGGGAGGAAGAGGAGGAGGAAGAAAAGAAAGGGAGGTTTCAAAGCTGTCACTTACTGCTGGCTCAATGCTGAAGATCCCGTCAGAGAAAAGCAGGGATTCTCCTTGCACCTTGGCACTCTGGTCGGGGATGCTGCAGGAGAGGAGGCGGGAAAGGTGATCTTGCGTCCTGGGGTCTTACACAAGTGAGCAGCCCTCAGGAGAGCGACCTAGCTCAAAGCTGCTGCCACAACCAATGGGGAATCCATCTCCATCCCCAATTGGCTTCTCCTACCCCCAGGATGCTCAGGGGAGGCAGAGAAGGATGAGGAGCACCAGGGCAGCGTGTCACCAGGCAGGGCAGCAGCCCCCTGCTCTGGGCTGCAGGTTCCCAGCATCACTGTCTTCTCTTCCCTTTCAGACCCTCAGGTGTAAGGAACAACCACATCCCCTCTGCTCCCCACCCCGCCACCACCAGAAGATCCCAGGGCTCTGCGATTCAGGCACCACAGCATCAGTGGGTAGGTGCAGAAATACAGAGGCCGTGAGAAAGGAAGCCTAACATCACCTGATGAAGACGTCAGGACTGGCACCTCTGAGCCCAAACCCTTCAGCCTGGCCCTGAACCACCTGGTTTTTTCCTTTTCCCCTTCTCCTCAGAGCTCTGACACAGTTAATCTCTCCCTCACTTGGTAGTAGTTGCCAAAATCATCCCGGAGTTGAAGGATGACAAGCCAGAGGTGGGAAGGGAGCAGAACTTCCGAGCGGGTGCACTGCTGTCCCCCTTCACACTCCAGTCCCCCAGCCATGAGGAACCAGCAGCTGACAACTCGGGGAGGGGGGAAGCAGACGGCTCCGTATGCAGCACATCGAGGCCGCGGGGCAGAAACCCCACGGTGATCGTCACCTGGCTCAATTCAAACACAACTGGAAAGGAAACGCAGTCCTGGCCGTTCCTGGCTGCACACAGACAGAGCCTGGGGCGAGTGCCCTCACCAGCACCAAAACTCCTTGCGTTGGCCAGCTCCCCGTAGAGCGCAAGGGCAGACGTTCCTCCACGGCTGACCTGCAACGCTGCGCGTTTAGCGGGGGCTGCCAGCCCGAGATGAGCGACCCTCAACTCAACCTCCATCAGCAGACAGTAATTCCACCGTTACATCCCAGAGAGTCCTGCAGGACAAACCCCTGGACAGAGCTTCCAATGACCCAGGTCTTCTTGGGGCACAAACTGGGGTCCTGTGTTCCTTTCTCCCATGAAAACATCCTCCCTGGTCCAAGACCTCAACAGCTCCTCTGACAGCAGGTCAGCGGCCCTGGAGCTACGACCACCCCCAAACATCCTGGGAAGTGTCTAGGACACAAGCTGGCAGGAGATCAAATGTAATTGGGGAAAACTAAGGCTTCTGAGGGGCAGAGCATCACTCAGGGCCCAGTCTGAGACAGGCAGGTGGGGAGAGGTGGCACTTCCCTGGACTATTCCTTTACCAAGAGGAGGTCATGAGGTTTTCTTTTAACACACTGAGCTCGCACAGAAGTCACACACTGCACAATTAAAAAGAGGTAACAGTGGAAAACTACTTTTGGCCTTCAAGCCATTTCTGACCTAATTCCCTTGACCTTTATTTGCTCAGAAGCCCTCACAAAGCCTCCAGTTTGTGGCAGTTTCCTCATCAGCTCCACAGTCACGCTACCTCCTACATCCACCCCACTCTGAGAAGTCACACAAGGATTCCCAAATCACCCAAGCTTTCAAGTGCAATCTCCCACCCCTCATTCCACCTCCCGGGCTCCGAGTGTGTCTCTGCCACCTGAGAGAGACCTTTCAAAGCTTCCCCAAAGACATCCTTTGAAGATCCAGCCCCATCTCTCACCACCATGAAGACAGGGGGTTCTGAAGTCCAAATGCACTTCCAAGTCCCATGCTGCCCTACCTTCCTTCCCTGCAGACCCTTCCACCTCCAAACACTCCCCAGGCTTGAAGGAAGGGCAGAAACACTCCGTGCTGGAAACCTGGACAGCCCAAACCTATTCAGGAGATGGCCTCATCCTCCAGGGCCAATGAAGCTTCACAGACTCTCTGCAGCCCGGGAGCCACTGGCTCTCAGCAGTCTGCGGCTCCCACAAACACCAGAGCTCGCTCTCAGAGGAAATCCAGTCACTGCAATCAAGCTTTCCTCCCCAAAACATCACCCTCAGCCAGAGGGTGGATGGAACTGGGATGGGAAGCACTGAGCTCCATCCCCCGTAAAGCCCAGGGACACCCACCCTGATGCTGTGGATGGCTGACTTGTCCTAAAAGCACCAACCCCCCTCGAGGCCATACGGTAGCGTTCCCCTTGGGCAGGGTACCTAACCAAAGGCATCTTTGAAACGGACCTTCTCTCCCGCTGATCCTCCTCCTCCTGCGTGCCACAAGCCTTCCACTGGAAGCGGGCGATGATGTCACTGCGGTTGTGGATGGCCACGCATCTGCGCTTCGACAGCGTGAGGTAGGTCTTCTCAATGCTCACAGGCTCCTCATCCAGCCAGATGTTGACATCTACAGCCACTCCATAAAGGTTTGTTTTCATGTTTTCACCTGGAAGAAAGCACAGGGGACTCTTTACTCCTCTCACTTGCCGATGAACGCAAGCGAGCCTCAGGTCACAGAAGAAAGGGCTACAGCTTTTATTACCCCTCATTCCCAGGGGAGTCCCACCTCAGCCACAGCTCACACGGCATCTCCTCCAGGCCTACCACAAGTGTCAAGTCTCTCCCAGTCTCTCACTGATCCCCCCCAAAGATGCCTGGAGGGTGTGGGCCAGAAAAGAAGGTGGCAGAGGAAGGAGCAAAGCAACAGCCCACGGCAGGATGGGATGCAGACAAGAGCTTCCCCCCCCCCCCCCCCCCCACACGTTACGCTTACAGGACCAAATCCAAGTAGTTTGCAAAGGAAGTTCAGCCTTGTTCTGCTTTGAAGGACGCAGACCTGCAGATAGGACACTCACCTGTGTCGTAGTGAACTATCAGGGAACCGCAATAATCCCCAGTCTTCAGCGGGTGGAACTCCACTGTTACTTGCATGGCCTCACCGATGCCGAGCGTACCGATGGAGCGATCGACAGAGAAAGGGCTGCAACAGAGACACACACACTCATCAGGACTGTGGTGGGAGCTCTGGGGGCTCTTTTGCACTCTAGTTCCCGGCAGCTCGCTTGTGTGAGGAGCAAACAAGCAGCTGGCAGCAGCAACCCAGAACACAGCGGGTCAGAAACACGGCTGGCGACCCTCGCTCTCTGAAGACCCGAGGGTATGAAATGACTTGATCCCCCCCAGATACTGCAGCCAGGCTCCAGTCCGGACCATACCATCAGAGAATGGGTTTTGAAGAGCCCAGAGCAGGTTAAGAGGTGTTTGCATGCACAGCTTGACCCTGATGTCCCTGGGAATCAGGGTTTTTTCTGCCACCTAGAAACCTGCTACTCCTGAAAGACAGGAGAGAAGGTTTGGAGGGGGGTTAATAGCTCCTTTTCTTCTGGCATGCTTTTACTACATCCAGCTGTACGCTTGCTTTGTTGCACAATGTCTGAAGTTTCGCAGGTCCTGATCTCCCAGCGGCACCTTGCAGTCCCCAGCTCCTATACCCTCATCTAGGCACACCAACCCAGGAGTCCCCTTCACACCAGGACCTGCTGAGATCTTGCCCGTTACAGCCCTTCAGCAAGAGAGCAACACTAGACCTGTAAGCACTCTGATAATTATCTACCTTGCTATTTAGGGCTTGCTTACTCTCACCAGGGGTCAAGCTTCCCCATCTTGACAGAGTTGGGCTCAAGTTATGTCCCACGAGGATACCAAGGGCCAGCATACTCCTGACATAATGCAGAAAGGCAGCTGACAAGTGAAAGAAGCTGGCAAGTCTGTGACACAGGCCCTCAAAGCACCACGGTGGCTTCTCTCCTGCACCCACATGCTCAGTAAACGCAGCGTGCAAGGAGGCTGCACTATACTGCGAGTCCCGGGCTACTTTCATCTTCTAACAGCCAAGCTTTCTTTCATCTACTGCTGCCTTAATTGGCATCATAAAACCAGTTGAGTTTGGGAGAACCTAGTTCATTAAAAGCTACCTCCAGCCTCAAGGCAGACAGCAAAGTTACTGGGGACTGAAATGCCCTACCCTGTCCACCCAGACCTACAGAAGGGAAAACCCCACCAAACCCAAAGGCTTAACCTTTGCACATGCTACTTTTTGGCAGCAGTGTAACAGCCAAAGTCAAGCAGCATAACCATCCCAGCAAACCCAGTCCCTCAGGACAAAGCATCTGAGACTGCACTGAAAAATCCCAGGTACACCCAGCACCTCCCAAGCCCAACCTTCCCTTCCCCCCTTTTCCTGCACCTCAGCCCTAATTTCAGAACCTCGGGTGGTCTTTGTGCATCCCCACACTTCCCTGTAGTGTATGGGTACCACAGGGGATCCCTGAGCGCTCTGCCTTGGAGGATCATCTCCCGAGCTTTCCGAGCTGGGTGGGGACACTCCTAGAGGGATCTAATCCCAGACCGACCCTCTCTGTCCCTGGAGCACGGCAGAGCACAACGTCCATCGCCGCAGGAAAAGGCAGCGCTGCGCCTTGTCTGCTCCCAGACACCATTTTCATCTTAAACCTATTGGAATGACATTTCTCTCTGCCAATGTCACAGAGAAGAAACTCATTCTCCTGCCTGAACCACAAGAGCAATGGGAAGAGACTTACTGGATTTATCCTCTTGGGATTTTTATTCCCAAGTGCTGCGGTTAGGGGCTGGGCACGGCCCTGCGCAGGGAGGGCAGGCACAGAGCACACTGAAGCATGGGCAGTGCTGGGGTGGCTGGCTGGGGTTTTTTCATGAAAAAGCAGTCAAATCACGGGCAAAATGCGACCACGTTTTCCGGAAGCTATCGAAGATGCTGAATTGGCCCCACAGATTCACTTACGAGCTCCTCTCTGGAGCAAAAAGCAGAACAGAAAACAGCCAAGTCCTCGGACAAATGATGACCGGGCGGGGAACATCACCAGGATGTGACCAGATGCACGAGCTGAGCTCTCAGTACTTAAGGATGGGAGATGGGCTGCAAAAGCACCCTAACGGGGAGAGCAGAAAGTTCTACGCTTGGTGCCAGGGAAGGGAACCCAGAGAGGGGAGGCAAAGACAAGTGGCACAAGCAGGACAGCAAATTGGGGAACGGTGGCACCTGAGCTGGTTTGTGAATGGGCAAGAGCCTGAGTTTGCTCAGGCCACAAAAGAGAAGTTGCATCAACTAAACCAGAAGTTCAACCTGCACAGATAAAACATAGAGGATACAGGCCCATCAGCTGGCCTCTACATGCTCAGACGCATCTCTCATTCCCTTCTACCCCACTGCTGTCCTCCTCCTCTCTCACATGTGCCTGTACCTGTGTTGTGGCTTTGCATGGCTGAGTTCTGTTGGAGAAGGGGGAGATCTGCAGGGGTGGATTCTGCAAGAAGCAGCCAGAAGCTCTCTGAAGCCACACAGAGCAAACACCAGTCACCTCAAGGCTGGAGTCGCTGCTGACCAAGGCCGAGCCCACCAGGGATGGTCACAGTGCCTCAGAATCACAGTTAGAGGGAAAAAAAAAACACAAGAAGCTGCTTTTTGACCCCAGAGACAGGAGTGAGAAGATGTGAGGAACTGTGCAGACACCAAGGCCAGGGAAGAAGGAGCAGGGAGGGATGAGGAGGTGTTAAAGGCACCAGAGAGAAAGATTCCCCTGCAGCCTGTGGAGAAGACCATGGTGAAGCAGGCTGTCCCCCTGCAGCTCATGGATGGCAGGGAGCAGAGATCCCATCTATAGCTGTGGAGGACCCCACGCTGGAGTGCCTGGAGACACCTGAAGGACACTGTGACTCTGGGGGAAGCCCGTGTCGGAGCAAGCTCCTGGCAGTGAAACTTGCTGCTCTAGAGCTCTAGAAGAAAAACACCCCCCCACACCTTTTGTTGGGCAAATGAAGTGAGGTCCCTTACCTCTGAGTGCTGATGGAGTAGCGGGCCTCCCGGTTGCCAACACTGCGAACCAGCAGAGTCTTCTGGCTGCTGTACTTGACTGGACAGGTGGAGAAGTCCAGGTGGAGGGGGAAGTCCAGGACCGCCCGGGCACCAATAGCTCGGATCGGCACAATGAACCGTCCCCTGTCTGTGACACAGGTGATCTGGTGGGAGTAATCCTGAGGGGAAGGAACAAATCACGGTACGTTCAGTCCCCGGCGGAAGGAAAACTGCTGCTTCCCACCACTAACAGGAGCCTTTGGGAATGGAACAGCACTTCTTTCTGTAACGACCTTTCCCTCCAGCAGCACCACTGGGACGGGGCTGGTAGCCTGCAGAGAGGAAACCGCCCTGCTGATCCAGCTGCCTCCTCAGTGAGCTGGCAGAACCAGACCAAGTCACCTGACAGCTTGATGCCGAAGCACCAGAACAGAGTGATCCCACAGAAGGGATTGCAGCAGATCAAGGACCTGCTTCCAGCACCGCTCCGCACCCGGTTATGCCGTGGCACCAACTCCATCCCAGTGACCCCACTTGAAGCTTGGTGGGGGATGCTCAGGTACACTGTTGGGGCCTAAAACCAGGATTACACACAGACATGAACTTAAAATGTAATATAATGAAGGAGACTTGGATAAATCATCCCAAGTGTTTGGCTCCCTGCACTACAGTAATGTTCTTGGTTTTAGCAACAAATATCCTTTACCTAAATGTGGCAACACTGCAATTTTATAGCAGTTCATTTTTGGCAATTAGTACTCTTTTTTGGCATTAATGTTTCCTAAGGTCCTGTTGATTTCTTTTCAGAGAGAGGCAAATCCATGTTTTCTCTATATTAAAAAATGTGGAAAGGAACAAGTTGGGAAAAAAGAAATCTCCCAAAAGCACAATGTCCAGTCAATGATTATCGTTCATATTTAAAGAAAACATCATATGGAAAAACCTCATTTAAGGGAATGAAAGATAATTGTGAAGATGAATAACACATTAGACAAGAGGAGGAATCACAAAGGATGACAGATTCAAAAGGACTGATGTCTTCATAGCCTTCTCCAAGGATGCAGAGCAAGACCGGTTGTAATTTGCTGACTCTCACGGTGGCAGAGGAGCATCTTTTAAAGTTGAAGAAGAGCTTAACAAGAAAGTATTAAGACAGAACTCTAATTTAACAGGATCTTCCTTTCTCACACACAGGATTCATGTTCCTAATTAATGCAAATTAGAGTTGAACTCAGTACTATGCAGCAATTACTTTTTTTGGCATTACAAAGAGAGTTCTATCTAAGTGCACACAAGGACATGCCTACTGTTTATGCATAATACTATGCTGAAAGGCAATTTTTTAATGTCAGTGTCAGCCCTGCCCTAAAAGTGATTTCAGAAGCTACACATCAGATTCCTTCTACAATCATATTGGTATAGATCTTACATAAGGGTATTAGTACATGAGAACACCCCAAACTGCTTTTTCCTTAACATGATTTGCATGTTCACGTAAATAAGATTTTAAGATTTCTGAGACTTGAAAAATCTGACAATCTGCTAGTGAAAATCACTCATCCATGGGTGAAAGTTGAGGTTCCTTCCTGTCAGTGTTGTGCTGATCCAGAGCTTAGATATCATACTTTAGCTTGATGGACCTTTCATTCTCAGGAAAGTACTTAACAGGTGACTGAAAATAGGATGCAGGCTCTCTCTTCACAAGCAGTCACATGGAGGTGGAAGTTCCACCAAGAGATGTTTTAGTTCAATGCAAGAAATACATTTTTTTACAGTGATTTACTTGACCAACCTTCCCAGGGACGTGTCAGAGTCCTCATAACTGGAGGCTTTCAAGATGCAAAAGGAACATCCATCTCCATGCCAATCTGGTTATGATGATGAGATACTTGGTAGATAGAGGTGAGAGGCTCCCTGAATCAGCCACAAATCAGTAGGCTCAAGCTGGTCAGTACTACTGGGGTGCTGTCACACAGCTTGTGTTTGAGACAGATCAATCATGCCAGTCTGCAAAAGAGCACACAGACACGTCCTCTGAGCCCTTACAATATGCTTGAGTGGAAGAGAACTGTATGCTTCAAGGTTGTAGAAGACACAGGCAAGGCATGTTACATGGGATCGTTAAGGATGGGCCTAGGAGAGCTTCATGGAATTAAAGAGATAAAACTAGGGAGAAATAGGAAGACCTGTCAGAATTTAATCTATTATTTAGTATTATTTCTACCTTTATTCTAAATGAAGTAAAAGAACAGCACAAAGCACAAGGAATAAAGTAAAAGCAACAAGGTTTCCACAGCTAGTTTAAGACAGAGTGCGTTATGAGCTCTGCCCCCTGCCAAGAAAGCAAAATTATATATTGATGTACACATCCTTGCTTTTGCAGGAGTAGGATTCTGATGAGCATAAAACATCAGTAGCAGTGAACTGTGTAGGCAGGATGACAGTGTGTCATTTTTGAATTCTTGGTAAACAACTACAGATGCTGCCCTCTTGTATACATGAAAATAAATCCCTGTGTCTAAGGTATAGAGGAATCCTTCCTGTGGAAGCAGAACTGGTCTCATCACGTAATAACATCATTATTTTGGAAAAGTTAAATTACTTTTTGATTTACAAGATGAGAGGGCAAAAAGGAATCTCACAAACCGTTACTTTTTCAGAAGCTATAGCTCAGAAATAGTCAAGTGGAATGTTCTTTTAATTTGTATTAATTCCACATTGAATCCTGTACATCCAATTTTAGCCTAGCACATTTTTACAGCTGAATGTACAGCTGGGACCTCTGGAAATAAGAGCTTTTATTATGGAAATGCTGGCATAGTTTTAGCTAGGGTTGGCACACGTAGCATACTGTAATGTGCTTTAAAACTTGAGATGGAGACCAGAAGTCTGAGGCTTAACAGTAGCAAACCCTGTATGCCTGAAACACAAGCCTCCCCAAAAATGTCATACAAGACTGCTGCTCCTGGCATAACTCTCATTGATTTAAAAGGTCAAAATGAACCTCATTGTGCTTGCTTAAAAAGTAGATGGTAACAGGAAATGTATTGATTTGCAGATACAAATAAAAATTTTCAGAATGAGAAGATGTTGAAGAGCATAACAAGTCACACCTGGGTACATATGAAACTATGTGATTGGTTAAAGAAAATGTAGTTGTGTTAAAATGGGTAAATGCTAATATTTTGAAATTGCTGATTTGGTTACTGACCAAAGATTTCTCAGCCAAAAAAAAAAAAAAAAAAAAAAAAAAAAGAGTAGTGGAATGTCAAAGCACTTTAATTTATTTGTCTGCATAATTTTATACTAACAGGTGAGACAGTCTGGCCAGGATGAGACGATGGACTGATACTGCAGCAAATGATCTGAGAAAATGAGTTCTCTTTGGCAAGGTTCATAAGGCAGTTGTAGAAATGCCTGATCATCTCATTAATGTGGGTTTAAAACGAGAGTTCAGGATTACGAGTATAAAAAGTGTTGATTATCAGATAAATGGAGTCAGATGGACAATGACGTCCCTTCTCATTTTTACTGTGTTTAATGGAAAGTGACTTTGCACACATTTTCTACATATGAATACAGTCCTTTCATTTTCTGTCCTTTCTTATTTCTCACTTTATTCCTTATCTTCCTATTTTTCATTCACCTTCTCCTACGCTTCTCAGCTCAATGCAGCTGTTCATTATGTCTCCCTCCCCCGGTCATTTCACACAGGATAAATTGACACTCTGAGCTCTGCGTTAGTCTGCCATCTCCAGATGCACAAACGCTTGCCTAGCTGGGGCTGTGTAACTAGTAACACACTAGTGCTGGTGTGGACATGGTCTAAATCTAGGAGGATAATCCTTGATCTCTCCCACAGCTGTTACTGGAGGAGAAATGCATTTTCTTGCAATTCTGATGATGGTGGTTGCAAGTGATTACTGCACAGAGCTGTGGAGTGTCTGTTTCCAACTCAGGCATTTGAATAAAGGAATAATGAGAATAAATGCAGAATAGATTTTGGGGAATGCTTTCATGTATACTAAGCGAGGTGTTTGGTCTGAGAAACCTGTCACCCATCCTAAATGTCCACATGGACATCACCTAAACTTCATTAATTTATCTTTACCTTTTCTCTATCCAAGTTTTACCCAATTCTTTAAGACATTTATGATTTCCATGCAGGGAAATTCAGGTCCTTTGGATTGTCCCAATGCTTCCTGGTACAATCTGTGATATAAAAATTCTGCAGTTTTGTAGTTAAAATTTCCCATTTTTTAAATCCCTGTCCTGGTTTCAGTCAGGATGGAGTTCACTTCATTTGTAGCAGCGGATGGAATGCTGTGTTTGAGAGTTAAAATGAAAACAGTGCTGATAACACCCTGATGTTTTTAGTTGTGGTCAAGCAGTCAAGGACTTTCTCAGCTCTTCATATTTCTCTATTAATGAGGAAGGAGGGGACAAAGCCAGGACAGGTGACCCAAATTGGCCAAAGAGAGTATTCCATGACAATTACGTCCCGCTCAGTATAAAGGGGGGCTGATGGGAGGAGGAGCGGGGCGGCTCCAGGATGCGCGGTTTTGGGGGGATGATCAGGTTCCGGGACGGCTCTGGGTGGCACGGCCTGAGCTGTGGGTTCAGTGAGACACTGCATTGGGTATCAACAGCTTCATATAATTTTGCTCTAAAGTCCTGTTAGCTTTGTTATATTTTATCTTTCTGCTCTTCTAGTAAACTCTCCTTATCCCAACCCACGGGCTTTTGGTTTCTTGGTTTTGGGTTGTTATTTGCCCCTTCCTTCTCCCTTCCCTTTCCTCACCCCCGCCACACACCTCTCCCCCTCCTCTTTTCCTTTAAAGAGCAGGCAGCTGCGTGGATCTCAGCTCTCAGCCGGGGTGAAACCACGACAATCCCTTCATCAGAACCACAGTTTCTGCTCTGAATTGATCAGTTTTGATTGGTTATCATCAACAATGTAGAGATTTCTGCTTGCTCACAGTAGTTTACACCAACACATATAAGTATATATATGTTCTTCAGGCCTTGTTAACATGTCATTTAGAACTCACAAATATGCGTAATGTATTGCAGACATCATTTATGTTCAAATCTTAATCTTAAAGAAGTATAGATTTGCTTCATATTTTAAAATATCATGTATTATACACTGAATTTTACCTATGTTTTCCCAGTTTCAAAGTGTAGCACCTGTAGTAGGTACACTGTGGACTTGGAGGAGATACTGTTTTGAAAGGCTGTAGCAGATGAGCCTTTCTATGGGAGCATTTACACTCCCTTTTTGATCACTGCTTCCCAGAATCTTCTAGAAACTACAAAATGTATTTTAAAAATTAATCATTAGAAAATACTGATGTAAAACTGAAGGTCATAGTTGTGTACAAATTAGTGATAATGAAATCATCAAGTGTGCAGATTAGATGTTCAACAGTGGTAGTTGAACCCCAGTGAGCTCTAGAAGTAAAATAATGCACATTAAAGTGTTTGAATCAGCATGAACAAAAAATGGATGGTCACTCTGGTACCCCTTAGCATAGATTCTCACTAGGCAATAGGTCAGCAGTAAAACAATTCCCAAGAAACCTCAACTTTCTAAATCAGAACTTTTTAGCTAAGTGTATAAGATTAGTACAAGTTATACAGGTTTGCAAATAATGGACATGGGAAATTTATCATGTTTATATTATATCTGAGGAGAGGTGGACAAGCATAAATGTCATGAAGAATATATTCTGAAGTGAGAAATATTTTTAAATAGTGGATTTTTATACACACAGCATGAAAAGAAGTAAAATGGTATGAAACCAAATTTTATATATCTTGTTGTACAATGAGCCAGTAAAATCAATGGTATTTGGCAAATATGTGTGTATGTGTGCATGTGATTGGCTTAAATATATGTTCAGGTATTTGGGTGAGAAGCCTCGTTTGTGCTTGCCAAAAGCTACATAAATCCCAGCTCAGGTACAAGATGAAGATGGTGGAGCCAGTTTTTCCAAGCCAGAGAAGTTGGGTGCTTATTTTAGCCTGGAATGATTTAAAAAGTGACACTACATCAGTACTAAAAGAATGCTAAAGCAATATAGCTAGAGTCAGCATCTCGTCGTGGTTATTCCCAGTTGAAAAGTGCACTGATAACAAAGAAAGGGAAAGTTACTTACCAATAACCAATTTCTTTTGAGCTATCTTGTACGCATATCTTGCTTTGCAAGTGATCATTTACTAAGGCTCTTGAAGTCAAGGACTTTTTTTCCCCCCCTTCTTTTGCACTATCTAGAGAGATTACATATTTTCCAGTCTCTGTACTCATTTCATTCTCAGACATGAAAGACATGCCTGCAGTTAGACCTTCCCTTAGCTATCAACTACATATTTCTCCAACATAAAGAGACTTCCAGAGAAAACACAGGGAGATCTGGAAGTGAATGCATGAATCTCAGAAGAATCTCAAGCACTGTTAAATATCCCTTTCTTATTTGAGTGTTTGCTTCATGAACATTCATGCACTCTTGTGTGTTTGTAGGAAGATGTTTAGACTCTCTGGTGAAGACTGGCTTAACTTCTGGACATTCATTCATAGAATTAGTCTGAGGTTTAGAAACTACTCTCCTGACTGCTGATATTCATTCATTTCCTTTTGAAGGTAGTGAGCAAGATACTTCACTGGATATATGCAGGTCTATAGATTTTGAATGATTGCACATCCCTGTTGAATCAATAATGCACAATTAATGTTTCATTTTCCTCAAGAATTCAGGAAATCAGATAGAAGTTTAAACCCAGTTCTTATTTATTTAGAATCTAATTTATCATATATGAACTCTGTTCCAATATTTTCTTTCATAGCCATTAAGAAAAACAAATACCCACATAGGTAAGAACTGAGACGGAATCAAATCTTTTAACCATTTTAATGTATCCAGTTTGGTATCTTTAAATGTAAATATATTTACATATATATTTGTTGCACAAATGATATGGACTTGTTCTTTTAGTTAATTGAGAAGTATTTATCACTCATTTTGTCTTATATGAATTGTGTTCAGTAATTCCATAGAAATGTTTCCTACAATTTCAAGCTTCTGAGCAGTTTTTAAATAATTATAATTTGATTAAGCCATCACCTTGGCATATTCCTTCCCTAACTGGAATCCTCTGCTCTCAATGACATTGGGCAGGGATACAAGAGAGAACATTTACTCATAGGTTAATAAAAAACCTCAAGATCTGACATTTTGTGAACTATCAACTTCAAAAATTGTTTTATGACATTGGGAATGCAGTAGTTACACTTGGCTTCAGACTAGTTCAAATATTAGACCTTAATATGACAGTATCGCTAACTTTTTTTAGGTTTCTCAAGATGTTCCTAAAATTCATACTTACACGTATGGTCTTCACACAATACACATAAAATTTTATTTTGTTTAAATTCAGACTCCCTGTAGCCTGGTTCCAAAGACCCAATGCCTGTTTGCAGCTGGAGTGCATTATGTGGTTCCATCTTCTACTTCAGTTTAATATAAAAAACCCCTGTTACAAAAATCCAGTTTAAACTTTCTAGGAAGTCTTCACAATGCCAAACAAAACACAGTAAATGGGAAACTTCCTTAAATTACATTGATACTTCTGTCTCAAAGACTGTTTAGGTACACACAATGTAACTCTGCAGAGTGAATTCACATGAATTTTAGTCCATTATGCATATATTAGTCTGATTCATGCATTTCTGTAGCTTCTAGTGTAAGAAGCTATTTAAAGCTTAGTTTTCTGGAAAAGGGTTTGTTTTTTCTCAGCTAGCCACATTTCTGTATATCTATGTGTTTCACTACGCTGTGGTACAGTATAGGGTGAAGGTTAAGCCCTAAAAGTTACTGAAATGCATTGTGTCAGTGACAGAATACTCTCGTTACTAGAAACTAGGCACTTTATTTTGTTGCCTTTATTTCAGGCAGTGTGAAACTTGGGGTTTTGAGTTGCTGTTAAAAGCTACACAAATTCTTTTGATTAAATAATTATTTTGCTGATAGTATCCAATCTGATGTATGGCTGAAAGTTTAGCTGCTATTCAGGGTTGAAAGCCATTTTGTCCTTAGTGTTAAACTAGTTTTCATAATTTTTTCACTGTGGTAGAGTTAGCTCAATGAGAGGAGAATATCTGTGACAAGTAGACAGTATTCCAGATTACAGATCAAATCTGATTAGCTCAGAGTAATTACTTTGAAATATTTTTTGGGTTTTATCCATTTGGAACAGGTTTTCCTTTGATTTAGACTTATTATTCATAAATAGAAAAAAGATGGGTTTACTTGAAACAGGCTTTGCTTAAGACTAAAATCTAAACTGGAAGATCTAATAATTTATTGGAAGTGCTCACTGCACTTCCTTTGTCAGTGATTGGCAGCATCGCTTTTTTTCCACCCTACCCCCATTATTTGAAAATTAATTTCATTAAATATTGTGTGCATTCCTTTCATTTACAATGACATAAAAAATTGACTTATGTTCTCAGAATTTATCTTAAATTTTAAATGTTTCTGAGACTTCAGTACTTGATTCAGTTGGCCACCGACACCCTTCTCTTGCCATTTGAGATGCCCCAGAACATCTCACATCCTATACAGTGATTGATTCAGAACTTAGGAGTAGAAGCCAGGTAGAAGCATCACCTAACAATTTTCTTTTTAAATATATGTTAAGCATTTAATGCAATATTAAACAAAAAGAAAACCTGCTAATTTCTCAGAATAACTTGGCTTTCACAAAAGGAAAGGAATAGCGGTGATAGATCGATTCGACAAGGAATGAGTGCTCTACTTCCACTAAAAATTAACAAGAACTAAGGAACATTTTTCTGTGCTTGCAGAGTTGAAATTTTTCAGTTTTGGGAAAAAATCTCTGGGTTTACTGTAATTTATGTGAAACTTAACAAACAAAAGTGTTCAAATCACTATTGAAATTTCTTGGGTTTAGCCAATTGAAATTCTAAGTTTAAATCAAATTTATATAAAAGTTAACCAAAAATATATAAATGACCCCAAGAGAGGCTAAAAAGAGCTTCACAACTATGAAAACTTTCTTTAGTAAGTTTATCTTCCAGAACTACTTTAATAAATTTCTGTCCTCCTGACATATCATCTTTGGAAGAAATAAAAAAGAAATAAAAAAGAAGAAATTCAAACAAGCTTTCCCATAATGCAAAGTCCTCTAGGAAACGACATTGATGAAATTTACAGGTTTATTACTTTTGTGTTTTCTTTACCTGAAAATACTGATAATGGAAATAAGATTTGCCTTGTGAAACTATGTGAGATTTTCCTGTAATTCTACTTTTTGAGACAGTGTTGTGTTATTCATACACAATTAGAAAAGAATAGTTGATGTTTCACTATTTCCTGCTGGTGTAAATTTTCATATGCCTGATGGTGTCATTAAGATGTCAGTTTTCATCTGTTGCACAGTATCCACCTACCATTTGGTAACATATGAGCAGACTTCAGGGTTTTTACAGAGCTTTAGTGAGATTAAATAGAGTTCAGTTACAGGAGATTCCATCATTTGGAACAGTAAAACAGGTCCTTTCAGTTACAAAATTTTTCAGAACAAGCCATGCTTCTCCTACCTTACAGATCATCTTTCACTTTATAATTACTCTGAAACTCAGACAATTCCCTTCCCTTCCCTTCCCTTCCCTTCCCTTCCCTTCCCTTCCCTTCCCTTCCCTTCCCTTCCCTTCCCTTCCCTTCCCTTCCCTTCCCTTCCCTTCCCTTCCCTTCCCTTCCCTTCCCTTCCCTTCCCTTCCCTTCCCTTCCCTTCCCTTCCCTTCCCTTCCCTTCCCTTCCCTTCCCTTCCCTTCCCTTCCCTTCCCTTCCCTTCCCTTCCCTTCCCTTCCCGCTTTTGGGTTTTTTGAGGGTTTTGTGGTGTTGGGGTTTTTTTGGGGGGTGAGAGGGTGGGGGGTGTGGTGGTGTTGTGAAGAGCAATGAAATCACATCTGTTGTCTCTATTGATGCACTCAGATGTATTGATTTATCTACTCTTTGAACTGAAGAGGGACATTAACCCTCCTGAACAACAGGAGCAGCTCCAGTTGGAACTCTTTCATCTTATGCTGTGCATGCTGTTTACCAGTCAGAACACTGAGTAAGTGCATTGTAATTCTGACATTCCACAAAACTACAGCTCTAGTACTGTTTCTTGTCCAGGTTGGTATATAAAGTACCGTGAAATCCTGAAACCCCAGTCCTCTTGCTCTGGTCTAAAACCTTGACGTGAGTCAGCTCTAAAGTTTATTATTAGATTCAGTTCAGCAAACACACTCAAAGCACTTTCTTAGGGTCAGGCTGTACTATAGTTGGCATTCTGATAGGGATGAAAGGGCTTTTTGTACCAATCCCTGCTTGCTTGCGTGGAAAGTGGAATAACTTAACTCAGTGGCATTATAGTCCTTCCTTGAGTGAATGAGTGAGTTTGTAAATCACAAGAGGGGTGGTCATTAGCACAAGTAAGATAAAGCTATATAGCTGGGCTATAAGATGTGCAAATTGGAATATTGGTTATTGTGTAGATTATCCAGGGATCTGGATAGAAGGTAACGCGTTGGAGATATCCAGCAGAAGGTGGGAGGGATCTTCATTGGAAGATGGAGATAACTGACTTGTTAATTGATTATTAACTTATGAATTCAAGTGACTTTTAAAGGTGAGAGGTGGAGCACTTAAAGTTATCAAACTTTTAGAAAAAATATTTAATCTTTTGTGCATTTTCATGATTATATGGATATCAGAGCAGTTAACTTTGCAGCTTTAAGCATACTATCAGGAGGATACCATACTGTCTGCTTGTCCAATTTCATTCCTGACTTTCTCAGTTGCTTTGCCCTGCTATTAAAGTAATTATTGTCTGACCCTTGTCAGACCCAGAAGGGGTTACAGATAGGGGTGATCATCTCACTTAACCTGTCTAGCAAGGAACTGTCATGACGATCACAAGCCCTCGTCCTTATTGGGGACTTCAATTTACCAGATGTCTCCTGGATGTACAGTACAGCAGGGAGGAAGCAGTCTATCAGATTCCCAGAGTGTTTGGAAGACAAATTCCTGACCCAGCTGGTGACAGAACCTACCAGGGAAGGTGCCCTGCTGGACTTGCTGTTTGAAAACAGCGAAGGCCCAGTGGGGGATGTGAAGGTTGGAGGATGCCTGGGGCATAAGGATCATGAGCTGACAGAATTCTTAGTACTGGGAGAAGTAAGAAAGGGAAACACCAGAACAAGCACCTTAGCCCTATGGAAGTCTGACTTTGGTCTGTTCAGGAAGCTGCTCAATAAGATTCCATGGGAGGCAGCCCTGGAGGGCAAAGGAGCCCAAGAGGGTTGGTTGCTCCTTAAGAAGGAAATCTTGGTGGCACAAGAACAGGCTGTCCCGGTCTGTTGGAAGAGGAGTCAGCAAGGAAGGAAGCCAGCTTGGCTGAGGAGGGAGATCCAGGAAGATCTTTGTGAAAAGAGGGAAAAATATGAGCTTTGGAAGAAGGGGCAGGTGTCTTGGGCCGACAATAGTAATTCAGTGAGATCGTGTAGGGAGAAAGTCAGAAGGGCTAAAGCTGAACTGGAACTCAGACTGGCCAGTTCTGTACAAGATAATAAAAAGTCCTTCTCTAGGTACATTAACAGTAAGAGGAGGATCAAGGAGAATCTCCATCCCTTATTGGATACTGAGGGAACACTAGTGACAAGGGATAAGGACAAGGCTGAG
The DNA here is from genome assembly GCF_964237585.1 of Gallinula chloropus. Classification (NCBI taxonomy): domain Eukaryota; kingdom Metazoa; phylum Chordata; class Aves; order Gruiformes; family Rallidae; genus Gallinula; species Gallinula chloropus. The sequence goes on from NW_028168824.1 coordinate 212,746, forward strand.
GTCCTTAATTTCTTCTTTACCTCAGCCTTTAGTGTGGAAGAGTGGCTACATGAGATGCAAGGCCATGGCTCTATGGAGCCATTGTTCAAGCAGTCTCCTGTGTAACTTAATAGTACAAGTAGGCGTTGCACCATCCCGACGCAAATGATAGAAAGGAAGGTCAGTGTTTTTGATAGCGATGTTACACAGTACAAGAAGTAGAAACATGATGTATATTTCAAGGATCTACTGTTCCTGAGAAAGAGAAAGAAACGCTGTTCCCAGATTGCAAGATGAGTGATGTAATCTTTAACCAAGAACCATTCAAGTTGTAACAATTATAATATGCATTAGTAACAATTATAATATGTATTAACGATAGTATAAAAGAAAGCCGTTAGCCATAATAAACCGATCACTTTGCTTACATTAAGCGGTGTCCCGTCTCCCAGTTGCGGCAAATGGTGACCCCGACGTGATTCGATCCAAAATGGACCGGACGACTCGGCATTCCGAGGAACTGGAGAACTGCCTATCTGGCAGCCGGTCGCAACTCCCGCAGAACTACAGAGTGAGCTGCTGAAAGGAAGCAGGAGCCGGCAAACAATCCCTCGGGGAAGAGAGGTGAGCTGCGGGTAATCCAGATGGGAGGGCAAGTTTCGACCCCCGTAGAAAGAGACGTATATGAACTTATGAAAGCCTTATTAGCCAAACATGGTAAGACTATTTCGGGTCATGATCTTAAATGCACGTTGAAGTGGGTCCAAGTTAAAATCCCCACCGTCACTGCATCGAATATTTTTACAACAGATCAACTACCTCGGCGCCCAGGCGACCGTATAGACGGGTCCTGCCGGCCACGCACTGCCGAAGTCTGTCCAAAAGGCTGCTACAGCGCAGTGAGTTAAATGGCTGACAGACAAGCGGTGTATGATTTATGCTTTTTAGAAAAGCGAAAAGTTCAAAAAATAGATTGTAAAAAGGAGCTCCTGGAACTTTTAGCGTATGGGGTAGCAAAGGGATATTTTAGAGATCATAATGAGGTTTTCGAGAAGGAGGAGTGGCGAAACTTTGGGGATAAACCTGGAAAGTTAGTCTTGGAAAGTGATTATGTACCTACCTCCCCCAACTGGACTATCGGTAATAGCTGAACCCCTTAAAACATCAGGAGCTTGTGAGGCACCAGTACCCTCTCCCCCACCACTGACTGAGGAATGGGGAATACACACTTGATAAAAAAGGCGAGGTGGTACTGAAACTCCTCCACAATCTGCTCTCTAAGAGAGTGATTAAAAATTATGCAAAGTCTTTAAAACCCCTCCTTTTTGTGGAGCGAAGAAAGAAAACTGATAACAAGCCTTGACAGCGCTTTTGATTTACCTACTTGGGAAGCTATTGGAACTCAAACCTAAGTCATTAATAACTCTCTGGAAATTAAGTAAAAGGACTTTAGCAGAATGCATTGCTGCTACTTCAGCCTTTGCAGCTTTAGCACCTGTTCTGGGTTCTACCAAACCAATTTTAAAAGGGAAAAAATTTACAATGGAGAATGTGTTTTGTTTCTGGGTGCTCTTTCATCTACCCCAGTTACTATGCCAAGTAATAATGCTGTGTTATCAGAACAAAGTGATAAATCAGTCAGAACTGACCGGGAAGGGGAGAGAGTAGTGCGCATAAATCTGCCACCATGGCCTGCGTCCCGTCCCCCCCCCCCACTATACCTCTGGAAGGAAAAATGTGGAAACAAACGTACAACCGACTGCCTAACTTTAACTGCACCTAAAGCACCACATGACGCAGTTTAAAATGTTAGCTGGCATCAACAACTTCAGCCTGTCCTTGAAAAGCTGGAAAAAAGCAGAGTGGGCGATGGCATGCCCTGCTGGGAAAGGGTTTGCAGAACTGCCCACCCAGCCACCCGAAAACTACTGAGATAAGATCTACCTACATGAAGAATCACCAACTAAGGCACAGAGCAGTGTTGCCCCCGTGGACAAGGAACCTAAGCACGGGGACAAGAATCCTACAGAGATGGACACATCACCCACACCTCCCGACGAACTCACCAATCCATCACTGTCTCCTGACGCCCGAGACACTCTGCAGAGACTGCTCGTCACAGCCTGGACACGTAAGATGGCGTCAGAATGGGAAAAACGGTTACATCAGGGTATTTGGATTCATACTCAGTTGAGGAACTTACTGGGGAAAAGTTGACGTGGGACTGAGCGGGTGGTGGAGAGAGTGAATAGTGGGCCGGTGGGAGGTGGACAGAACAGGGAGACCGTGCGGCAGGTCCTGGTGTTCCGCCAGGTCCTAGTGCTCACCCAGGGCTCGGCCCTGGTGACCGTCGGGGTCGCGCTGTGGTTCACAGCACGGAGAGGAGGGTGCTGCGGGCAGCAGCCGAGACCAGTGAGAGCATGCTGCACAGCCCAGAGCCTTGGCAGAATTGCCATAGAAGTGGGAGAACCCACTCCCATCTTGCAATGTCGCTTGTCTGATGGGTCGGTTTGCAGTGTTCACGGATTTAGCCAACTGAGAGCAAGGCTGGTGACATAGCAAAGAAAATGGAAAATAACAGGAATTGGTATTAGAGGAAATACAAGCCTCAACTCAGCAGCCGGAGTTACAGGCAGTTGTAAAAATGTTTGCAAAGTGAAAAGCCATAGTATGTGATTAATTGTATGTGGTAGGACAGTTACCCAAATGAAACGAGCATTATCAAAAGGAATTTTAGATAAGAGATTATATAAGGGTTTTTTTTTTTTTTTTAAGGAACTGTGGCTGGATTGTGCAGTCATGCCTGGACTGTCGACAGTTTGCTAGTGGCCTTGTCCCTGGCATGAGTCCTTGTGGCATAGGCCCACTAGAAGTTTGGCAAACGGACGTTACACACGTCCCCGAATTTGGTTTGCAAAAGTATGTCGATGTTTGTATAGAGTAGGTGTAAAAGGAAGTTTAAAAGGGGTCAATGAAAGTCAATGTCAGGTGTTGTTAAAAAATGAAATAAAGGTGTTGCATGAGAGAAAAGATCTGTCAAGATTGAAATAGGTGGAACACAAAATTAGGGGGAAAAGAGAGCAGCCTCCCATAAGAACAAAGCATTACAGGCTGGCCACATGGAATCCTAATGAATTGGTAACAGGGGCATGGGAACCAAATTATAGCCTGAACTGCATAATTCGCATGCAAGCAGTTTTGGAAATAATTTCCAACAAGATTGCCAATGCTACCGATCAGGTTTGTAAAACCCAACAAAACAAGTAGCTGTTAGGATCATATAACCCTATCCCTTCTATGCTTTCTATAAAGTTATTAGTCACGTGGTGTAGCAACTTTCTCCCCCTGAGGTCTAATAGAGACATAGATAGAAACTCTTGAATAACTGAACAAAAACTAAACTTTATTGGTGTACACAACTATAACAACAATAGAAACCAGCCACAATAAGAAAAATAATCAAAATAATAATAAGGCCTGACAATATATAACATTCAATTTTAAAGCGCCGCTCCCAAATGTCCACATCATTTTCAGCAGAAGCCTGGGTCGTCTGCCTGGAATTAAAACCATTAACAGAAAAGGAAAATCTTGATTCTTTCTAAATTATCTGAGCTTGAAGAGACCTTTTAGTCTCAGTAATACCCACCTGTCTGGTTGCTCCGGTGGGTAGAACCGCACTCGTTCCGAAGGCGACAACCGGAAAGTCTAATGGCAGGGGAACAATATACCACTAGAGCCATAGCAAGGACATTGCCCCTACTGCCTGGCTATAGTGCTGTAGAAAGGAAAATTTACCACTCGTGGAGTTGCATACGAATCCTGCGACTCAGGCGGGGGAATTGGGGTCTCGCCCTCACCAGTGCCGGCCATCTTGTACTGCTCTGCTGCTCAACTGCGTGTTCACCTAACTGTGTGCTTTGGGAAACAGGCGCAGTTTTCCCTCACCACCTCCCCACAGAAAGTACTAGAAAAGGAAGCTCACGCATGCGTGAATCCAGTGAACCCAGTATTTCCTCCATGATGATGGTGCATGACAAAAAGAAAGACTCCAGCCGGTTTTGACCAGGCCTGGAGACCCACTTAAAGATTAATTTGCTAAGTAATGGGTGACGGGGTGGGAAAGCTGTGGACTGGCTGCATTGCATATTCCAAAACTGATCAGTTTTGCATTTCAAAAATCACAACAAACAAGTAAAAAACAACTTGCCAATTTCTACTTCTGTCCCAACCAGTTCCCTACCAGCTAAATGAATGGTCTCCTTAGGCAAACCGATCACACACTCTCACAAAGCTCTTTATGTTTTGAACTAGTTATGTCTGTCACAGAACAGTTTGGTACCTCTGTCAAATGTTATTAAGAATGAAGTTACAGGTACTAACTTGGGAAGGAGGTCTGCCTGTGTCATTATAGATAACAGGAGCCAAGCGGATAAAGCTGTGGATCCAGAAGAACTCAAGCTTGCATGAACCAGGATGAGATCCTGATCCCAGTAACTGAAGTCAAGTGTTCCAAGTGCAGCCACAGTGGACTATGAACTTTGCTGCGGGATAGTTTGAATGATCTGACAGTCTTTGAAAAATGCATGTATTTGTGCTAAATGAAAATTAGGGAAATTGTGATTTCTGCACAGCCTAAGGTCACAGACTGCAAGCGGTGCCTGCAGGAAAACATGAGGCTGATGTTATCTGCACTTCTGACACTCCTGATTGCCAAAAAAACCAAATGCAACAGCAAAGGTATCAAGACACTTACAATTGGTTTCATGACTGGGGAATTTCAGGATGGATATTGTTGATGGTCAAATTTGGATTATTGGGTTTGGTAATTATGGTACTTGTCTTACATTTACTGTCATGTTTATTGGGCTTTCTGCAAAGGGCCTTTGCAGAGACCTCAAAAAGCAGTTTTTGTAACACAGATACTAAAAGGAAAAATTGGCAAGGAGGACAGTGGGCCTGCCGGCGGCCTGGCTCTCCTCACAGAAGACAATATCCTTGAATTCCCATGAGACAAGAAAATTACTCATGCTGAGAGATATTTGGTAATTATATTCTCAAACATAATGACTTTGAAAACAGAGGTACACACTGCCTCAACCCAAGAAGGAGTTGTAGGAAAGTGTTTGGAAGTAAGTGAACATGTCGTTAACCAGCCATAATAAGATGCCCAAAATACAACAGGAGTGCAGATAACTTTTAGACATCAAAGGTAAACTAACAATAATTAACTATAAGATATGCGTCTCAAAACTCATTATAAGTACTAATTAATTACTTTGGTGTGAGCAGTATGTATAGCCAATTAGCAGTTTTTAGCTTGCCATGCTTTTCAGTATGGCTTTCTGTTTCTGTTTTTTAGATTCAGTTAAATAAGGGCTTATGTTTTTGTCAGTTATTTTTGCCTTAGTGCTATTTTTGCCATGTATGTCACAGTATTTCCCTGGCAGGATGGATAATGCTCTTCGCAAACTCTGGCTAGTCCATAAAATAAAAACGGGGGAATTGTGGAAGAGTGGCTACATGAGATGCAAGGCCATGGCTCTATGGAGCCATTGTTCAAGCAGTCTCCTGTGTAACTTAATAGTACGAGTAGGCGTTGCACCATCCCGACGCAAATGATAGAGAGGAAGGTCAGTGTTTTTGATAGCGATGTTACACGGTACAAGAAGTAGAAACATGATGTATATTTCAAGGATCTGCTGTTCCTGAGAAAGAGAAAGAAACGCTGTTCCCAGATTGCAAGATGAGTGATGTAATCTTTAACCAAGAACCACTCAAGTTGTAACAATTATAATATGCATTAGTAACAATTATAATATGTACTAACGATAGTATAAAAGAAAGCCGTTAGCCATAATAAACCGATCACTTTGCTTACATTAAGCGGTGTCCCGTCTCTCAGTTGCGGCAATTCACCACCCCCCTTTGGGCCCGGCCATCCAGCCAGTTTTTAACCCAGCTGAGGGTCCCCCTGTCCAGGCCAGTGGCAGCCAGTTTCTCAGTCAGAATGCTGTAAGAAACCGTGTCAAAGGCTTTCCTGAAGTCCAGGGAGACACATCCACAGCCTTCCCCTTGTCCATTAAGCAGGTCACCTTGTCACAGGAGGTGATCAGGTTAGTTTGACAAAATCTGCCTTTTGAAAACCAATGTTGACTGGGCCTGAAGCCCTGGGCATCACGCATGTGCTCCATGACAGCTCCTAAGATGACCCTCTCCAAGGTCTTCCCCGGGACTGAGGTCAGATTGAAGACAAACCCACAGGCGGGGATCAGGTGGGTAACCCTAGTAAGGGATTAACCATCTCTCTTACCTGACTGATGCTCATCAGCATGAACAAATGAATCATCCAACAGAAAGGGAATAGCTTTTGCTGAGAGAAGCACACAGGCCATCACTTCCATACTGAGAGTCTTGTACAGCAGAACTGAGGACCACATGAGATGTCTCAACTCTTCATTTTCCACCTAAGACAGAAAGCAGATGCTGCAAGTTACTTGCACACTTTGATAATCCAGGCAGCTTTATCATCACAGGCTACTAGAGAAACAGTTTCAACAGCTGGAGCATCTAAAGATGCTGTGGTCAAAGAGCAGAAGCTCACCTCAAGGCAGTTAAATGCAGCACAGCTTTGAGGTGCACACAATGGAACTCCACTGTCTGTGTAAAACCATATTTTCCTGTCATGGTCAAGTTCTTCCTCATTTTCTGCCCAAAACTACAAGTAGGAGCTAGCACACAGTAAAGACTTGGCACAAAAGACACTGCGGACAAAGTTGATCAGTGAGCAGTGCCAACAAGTCTGCTGAGCCTTCAGATGCTACCGAGGGGCTGGATTTAATGACCTTAAGAGACCTTAAGAGACAGCAACAGCACCTCTTGCTGTTACAGCTGCTGTCCAGGGAGGCATCTGCCCAGCTTGATGAGTTTACTGTGAATCCTCAAGTGAGGCACCTTTCTTTATCAGCATCCCTTGATGTCAAAAGAGAAGCACAGCTTACCATTTGTGCTCACTGAAGATTTGGAAGTGAGGGATGTGAACAGAGTGTCTCTCTCAAGTTGCTTTTCAATTGAGATTTGTACTCAGAGCACAATGATTTATCAAAGTGCCACACTCTGAGCTTAGGGTATTATTTGTATTTTTAAATTTGGTGTTCCCCACACAGACTGTACATCTCAAGTTAGGTTTATCTCCTCGTGTTTCTGGAGTTCCTACAGCCAAGTACATACTCGTACATCTATACTGCACAAAGGCGCCACCTACTGATTTAGTGAGATCCCATCACAAAGTCATTCCACTCCAGTCATTTTCACAGCATCACAGGGGCTGGAAGGGACCCGGAGAGCCCTACAAAAATTAATACTTTCATTCAGAAATCAGGAATGGGCAGCTTCTACTCTGAATAGTTTGCTCTAAATGGTTTCTCTTGAGCATATCTATCAATCTGGCATGACCTCAGCCTGGGAGCATGGGAAAGGCAGGTCTCCTTCCATAAGAAAAGACATGTTGCAACTATAAACCAAACCAGAAACAAAACAGGTAGACAGGTACGGCCCAGGATAACCCTCCACACACACCACAGGCCAACAGAATGATGAAGCACGTTGCCAACACTGCAGGCCCAAACCCATTCCCAGTGACAGCTGCAAACTCACCAGCAAGGCCACGCTGGCTTCAGCAGAGCTTCTGTGGGAACTGTTCCCTTGCTGACTGACCATGCCTGTCTGCCTCCACCATGGGGTTCCGTACAGCGTCTGCTTTGCCTGAAGCTTTGACAACAATAAGAGTCTTAACATCCTGCAGGAGCCTCCGCAAAAGACTGTAGATTCTGAGGAAGTGGAATTTCTCATGAGGGAGAACAAACACTGCTTTAACACATCTGTATCCAACAAGCAACTCCAGCACGTGGCCATCCAGAAAGGAACCCTTCTGCTGGATGGAGCCATGAGTCGGATGCAGCACCAGTGATGCTAACGGCATCCTAGTCAGCTTAAATACACTTCTCCACTCTTCTGTGCCTCCCCATTTACCTGGCAGCAAACTGAAATCCACCTTTACTAGGTACAAATGCTGGCGTGTTAGAAATATCCAACAGGGATGGACCACACAGGGACCCTGGGCAGAAGCCTTAGACACTGAAGAATAAAGTGCAGGACACAAAACGGGTTTTGACCAGTCCTTGTTACTACCAGCTGACTCTGCTTGGTGCAGGAGTTCCTGGACACAGGTTTTCTTCCCATAAACAAGGTATGTTGGGAAACAACCTTTTATTTCAACATCATCTGCTGAAATGCAATTCAATTCCATAAGCTGGCAGAGAAACTCTGGGAGGTTTGCTGGTCCACAGTACAACACGGAGCTTGCTAACACTGACGGGTACTGTTGAGAGCAACGCATGTGTAAACAGGAATAAAAGTCTTGCAGGTTCTGGGGGTCTGAAACAACAAACAAGCAGTTGTCACCATTTGTCAGCTTCAGGGTTAAACAGATTTCTGGCAGGAGAAAGCCAAGTTCCAGAAGATCAGTATATGGAAAAGACAGCACCAGCTTCAAGGCAGAAGGGATGTGCTGGCAATTTCCTCTCCATTCCTGACAAGGAATCTCAAACACAGCTGGCAGATCTTCAGTCAAAACCAAACAGGAAGCAAACTGCTTGAGGCCTTTATGAATGTGAATAGAAACACTCCAGAGAATTTTGACTATTGCAACACTCTCCACTGCTCCCTGGTCAGAGGGCCGAGGATCTGAAGTAGTGCTGAACTCAGAAGTCTCATCTCCTTTGTGAAGCCCCATTTCAAAAGAGCCATCTTCTTTGTCTGCGGTCTTGGTGTCACCCAGAGGGCTCCCTTTCTCCTCTGTAAAGCAGGGAGGGGGGGGGGGAATCTCTGCACAGTCTGCACTATCAAGGCAGAAAGGTGCTGGGTAAAATCTTGGTTTGTGGCAGTGTATGACATACAATGAAAAGGCAAGATGACAGTGTTACAGGGGTCAGGCACTGCACGCTGTTCTTCCTCTGAAGGATCCAAACTGCAAAAGAGATAACAAGGCAAAGTACGAGCCTGAGTTTCAAAACAGTCACAGCTACCTACAGCTCATGGTGCTGCTGCTGCTCTGAACTTTGAGGTATAATCTTGTTACTGCAGTTACATCAGCCTAATTTCATAAAACATCTTAAACAGTCAAGAATGCATAGGTTGCAGTTGTATTCATTTCTGTATTTCTTTAATACATTTACAGCATTTAGTTGATAGAAATATTCCTAATTCATATTATTCCTTTATCCTGCCACTGATTTTTCAAGATGCTTTCAGATCATCTTGTGTCTACACATTGTTTTGTCTTTACATAGTAACTATTTAATTTGTTAGATCAAAAATAGCATGGCCAGTAGGTCTGGGGAAGTGATTGTGCCCCTGGACTGGGCGCTGGTGAGGCTGCAGCTCGAGTGCTGGGTCCAGTTCTGGGCTCCTCATCACAAGAAGAACATGGAGGTCCTGGAGCGAGTCCAGAGAAGGGCAACCAGGCTGGGGAAGGGGCTGGAGGGCAAATGCTCTGAGAAGCAGCTGAGGGAGCTGGGGGTGTTCAGCCTGGAGAAGAGGAGGCTGAGGGGAGCCCTTCTCCCCACCTCCACTGCCCTGCTAGGAGGGTGCAGAGAGGTGGGCAATGGTCTCTGCAGCCAGGGGACAGGAGATGGGACAAGGGGCAATGGGCTCAAGCTGTGCCAGGGCAGGGTCAGAGCAGATGGGAGGGCAAAGTTCTTCCCTGGCAGATTTGTGGGGCTGTGGCACAGGCTGCCCAGGGAGGGGCTGAGTCACCTTCCCTGGATGGGTTTAAAAAAAAGGGTAGATGAGGTGCTCAGGGATATGGTTTAGCTTAGGACAGGAACAGTTGGACTTAATGATCTTAAAGGTCTTTTCCAACCTTGTGATTCTGTGATCTTCATACTGTGCACAGCCACTGGTTGAGAGGCTGGGAGTGTGCAATTTATCAGAAGTTAAAAATAAAGTGTTTAGCTCATCTTCCATTTCCCAAACCCAACAGGCACTTTGCAAATCACTGGCTGGAAGCCACTGACTCTATTCCAGGGTTCAAAGGTTACAAAGACTTTATACTCTTCCCACTGATTTCAGTTGAAAACAACTAGAGGCAGCGTGCAACCAGACACACTGGTTTGCCTTAAAGCCGGGTCTGAAATGCACCATCCACTATTGGGACTCAAAAAGCTGATGGGGGTTCAAGCCAGAGCTCAGAAGTGTCACTTACCCCATCTGGGGATCACTTCCATGTGCTTTACAGGAATCCAACAGAGAGGCAGGTGCCTACAGAACAAAGAACCATCAGGCAGTGGCAGCTGCTGCCAGATTTCAGCAGAAGTGAAAAGCAAAGTCAACGTTGGCTCCTGCTTTTTAAGGCCAGCAGCTCCCTGCTGAGTCGTGACTGCTGTACCCGTGGGCAGCTGAACAGCTGACCTGTGAGGATGCTGACACACCAGGTTTTTAGTTCAGGCTGGGCACTCTGAGGCAGCCAGGAACGCAGTGAGAACAGATGTGGCCTGTAGGCCTTTCAGCACACTACAGACTTCAGCAGCAGCGCACAGCCAGGCGAAAAGGCAAAGGCCCTGGAGAAAGCCCAGCCACGCTGGCAGCAGAGGCAGAGTCCCTCAGGGCTGGCTGTCTCATGCCCTGAAGCCAGGCATATGAAGGGCATTTCCTATATAAAAAATGACACCACAACGCAGAAGTTAAACAGCTGGAGTTTGAAGGAGACCAATTAGGCCAACACCTATTGCCAGAGAGAAGGTTCTTCCCCTCTCTGAGGAAGAGAACTGTCTTCCAAAAAGTGCTGAACTGCTCAGTTCAGAGAGCAGTTCAGCATCTCAGAGCACACTGAATGAGACACTAATGCCAGGTAAACATCTCAGTCCTGACAGCGACAATTCTCTGCAACTCTGGTGAATTCAGATCATGCACTCACTTTACAAGGTGGACCAAACCCACCACTCAAATTTGGGGCTACCTCCTTTCTCAATTATAACAGCTCAGAGAATGAAAATACCTTTGCTGTGGATTACTATAACAACGTAAGTTTAATATCAGAAATTAGCTTGCAAAAAAACCCCAACCCTACCACATTAAAACTGCCATAAAATAAACACAAGTGTAGCAATTACCTGATTTCTACACCCAGAGTCTGGTATTTCAAAATATCTCTGGGGAACTGTATAGTCTGTAGGAGTCAAACTACCAGATTGCAAAAGACTGCTGGCTAGGACTGTTTCTTCACAAATTATTTCTAGAAGAAATACAAAGACCTTTTAAAGTTGCTGAAGTAAAACCAAAATGAATGTCTAACAGTGTCTGTCAAACAACTAGAATTAAGATTGTATCATCAAAATGTGACCATCAGTCATTAAAGCTGCAGGGTCTCTTCACAGAACAGCCAGGACAGAACAAAACCAGGCACAATTTTAGTATCCGTAAGTTCACTGAAAGGTGCACTGAAGACTGCTAAAGCTCATTTTTTAAGCTAACCACCAATTTAAATCTCAACATCTTGTGTGAGAATTCTCCATGTGATTTAGTTTTAACAGAACTGGTCCATTTCCTTGAAACTTGCCCTGAGTGCTACCAAAGCATTGCCAGGCTGGCAAAGCCACAGCAGAGCAGTTTGTGAGCTTCACAGCATTCACTCCCATTTTTGCAGGCGCCGAGCAAACAAGTAGAAGATCTGTAAAACCTTTACCCTGGCGCAGGAGGTCCTGTCCCTCAAATGCCACTCAAGGAAATGATCTTCCCTCGATCAGAACCTTTCTGAAGGATCCCAGCCTGACTCATCATTACAAACTGATCAGGAATGCAGTATACTGAAATATTCTCAGGGACATTGGACTTTTTGCCTGTTTGATATTCACAGCCTGGCAGGAATGCAACCCAGCACACCAGTTCTCAGCATCAGCACAGAGCCGGCCCGCTCACGCGTGTACAACGTACGTGCAAATAAACAACAGAATCCCAATCACAGAATCCCAGCCTGGGCTGGGCTGGAAGGGACCCCAAGGATCACAGAGCTCCAACCCCCCTGCCACAGGCAGGGACACCAACCTCCAGGCCTGGAGCTACACAAGGTTGCCCAGGGCCCCAGCCAACCTGGCCTTGAACACCCCCAGGGATGGGGCACCCACCCCCTCTCTGGGCAGCCTGTTCCAGCCCCTCACCACTCTCTCTGCAAAGAACTTCCCCCTAATATCCAATTTAAACCTTCCCTCCTTTAGCTTTAATCCATCCCCCTTGTCCTGCCATTCTCTACCCTTTTAACAAGCTGATTCCCCTCCAGTTTCTCTGCTCCCTTCAGGGACTGGGAGGCTGCAGTGAGGTCCCCCCACAGCCTTCTCTTCTCCAGGCTGAACCAGCCCAGCTCCCTCAGCCTCTCTCCGTAGGGGAGCTGCTCCAGCCCTCTGATCATCTCCGTGGCTCCTCTGACCCCTCTCCAACAGTCCCACATCTTTCTTGTCCTGGGGCCCCAGCTCTGGACACAGGACTCCAGCTGGGGCCTCCCCAGGGCAGAGCAGAGAGGGACAATCCCCTCCCTATCCCTGCTGCCACCCCTTTTCTGATGGGAGTCCAGGATACCATTGGCCTTCCAAGCTGCAGGAGCCACTGCTGGCTCATGCTGACAATGCATGTGAGCTGCTTCCTCAGGCATAAGAACTCCTGCCTGTATCTTTCTGGATTGATGGCAAAGTTTAGTAGATGACACCAAACCATCTCTCAGGCAGAGGAAGCACAAGAGATATTTACTGCTTGAACAAAGCAACCGTGTTAGCCAGAAGGAAACTCAAATTGACAAGAAAACCAGAACAGGGCAGCATTATTGCTGGATTTCTCTTCTCTATATATGTTTAATCTTTGCCATAAGCCATTTGGAAGCCATGTTTAAGTTGAATAAAATGCTAGTGAAACAGATGGTGTCTAGAGAAACTGCAGAGAAAACAATTCACAGAAATAGTGCATCAGAAAATGAATTCCATTATTCCTGATTTCAGGTCTAACAATGAAATAAATTGCCCAGCATAGTTCCTTTTTTTAAAAAATAGACTTCTCAAAATCAGTATTTTGAAAACAACCCTTGATAGCTAGGTATGTAGCAAAGAATTCATTTCTGTTGTTAAAGCTGAGGAATGTCCTAATCCTGTCCTACTCCTTGCTATCCCACGATATATTAATATATTTATAAATATCCCACTATATATTTATATCCCAGTTTTATATTTATTTTTATAAATATAAAAGCCCTTCCTCAAGACTCTACTACAGGAATCTTATGGAAAAGGACCACAGTCAGTAACCCCAGTCTTACACCAGTTTTCCTATAAAATTCCCAAGTAGTTCAGAAAGATCTTGGTATTTTTTCCAAGATTCATGTGCTCCTTAAACATTTGCAATAATGGAAAAAGATGCTTGACCAATAAGTAACACCTAAACAGTCACAGCCACTGCTAGCATGCATCTTTACAGCTAGCCCTGCATAAAACCACAGGCTGCCCTATAGCCAGGCTGTCTCCCTCCTGCAACTTCAATGCTTGATGCTTTAAAGCAACCGTTGGCTTAATTTGGGAGAACCTGGCACTTCACCTGGAGGTGAAAAGTTATCCAGAAGGGCTCCAAAGGCAAATCAAGCACATAAATAGCAACTAAACCTGCATCTAAATTGCTTCTCCTTTAACTTAAACGCTGTCACTTCATTTTTACTGAGTGATCTGAGACCTCTACTGATTCTGCAGAAATGCCAGGAACAGACTCTTTCCAAAGACCTCTTCCCCCACCCACCAATTCACTGCTAAGAGTAAGCTGTTTCGCCCCAAATTATGGAGACTGTCATCACTTTTCTAAATGGTTACAAAGTCGTCCCCAACCAGATACACCCTACTGCATTTTAAGCTTTCATTCAGGCAAAAGCAAAAGCATCTTTATCTCTTCTCAGACACACATGAATTTCCCAGTCAGTCAGTCCCACGGGCCCCTGCAGAAGATGCAGGACACGCCACTGTTCTACGTTCTAATGCAGTGGGTACCCTTGGTTGAAGCATCCAGTGAAATGGGATTTTCAGGTAAGGTCAGCAGGTGCTGTGGAACACAACAGTGTGCTGAAATCACAGGCTCAGTCTGAACCCAAACTCCAGAACTGCCTCTTACTCATCTCCTTTTCCGACCTCCATTCTGGCCTGACAGAAACACAGCCCTTGCCAACAGCAGTAATGGAACAGATGCTCCAGCTCCCCTTGTGCAGACCAACAAGCAGAGAAGCAGGTTTAGAACGTGTCTACAGATGCCACAGTTCCCTTGAAGGCATGTATCTAGACTAGCAAGAGAGATACAGTCCTCTGCTGCTGCTTTCTGCAGTAAAAGCAGCCCCGTGCCCCAACTTCTGTTCGAGTTAATTAACACCACAGTGAACATCAGGGCAGCTTTGCCAGGTCACATGTCACTTGCACTACGCCAAAGCTGCCGGGTCTGTCTGCTCTGTCTTGATAAGCCCCATATCCCTACACAGAACATCCAGGTACATCAGTGCAGCCTGGAGACGCAGAACCCAGAGGCTCAGCCCAGCAGCAGGATATATACATGATTACCTTGGCTGGAGCTGACAGGACGAGGCACAGAGGGAGAGGAAGGATGAACAGTAAGAGAAGAACAGTTTGGTTTGGAGCTGGCAGCAGTGAGCCTGGAGTCCTCACTGATCTAATAAAGAAAGTAGGCAATAATTAAAGAGAAATCCTAAACACACGGGACACGTCAGAACCTGAACTGCACCAAGTCTACAAAGATTTCCCAGTTGGAGTAAAAAGAACGTTAGTACCAAATGTGTTGGGTTTCTGAGGGGTGCCACACGGTGGTGCTCACATCCTCTCAAGTTCCCATTGCCCACTAAGCAGAATTCCACTAAGAATTCGGTTAGAGAAGTCATTCTGATCACTGATCCCTGCACTGACAAAACCAGCAGCAAGTTTCACAAACCACAACGACAACAGGATTCTTAGGCTGCAGGGGCATCACAGCTCCTGATAATACAACTTATTTCCAGAACAAGATTAACCCACTGCACAGCAGACAGGAGAACAGGACAATTCAGACTTCTGATCCTTTCCCATTGCTCAATACTCGCAAGAAGAAAGTCTGGGAAAATCATTTCAGTCCTCTGCAACACAAGCACTGATCTCACACCTCAGCACTCTCTGTATAAGATGGAAAATACGGCTGTTGAGGTCAGCTGCATATTTATTGTGTGTACCATTAGGCCATTTTCTCTTTTCCTCCCACTTCCTCTATCCCAAGCCAGCAGAAAAAGGAACATCCTGAAACTGCACTGAAATCTAAATAAGAGAAAGAGGTGATGTTCAAACCTCACACTGCAGTAAAGCACAAACACTGCACACACTTCCATGAGAAGTGAGTTTAAGGAATTCTGCTCAAAGCCAATCTGGAGAGGACTCACAGGCTTCTTTTGTACCTAGCACGTTCTGCTCTCACAGCACCCAACTCACCTTTTTATCAGAGCTGCTCAGTTTGTGTTTCACCTCCTTGGCTTTCTGAATGGCTTTCAGCACTTCCACTGTGTCTAGTTCCTTTTCTGTGGTGACAGTGTTATCCAGACAGACCTAAAAATGTTAAAAACATCCAGAAATACAGAAAACAAGGCAGCTCTGTAACTTATTTTTACTTATGTCATAAATAAATAGTTTGATGCAGATGCTGTGCATGTCTGTAACCCTGTAAACAAGGTAATGACCACGTCAGACCTCATGACTTGAATGCAAACTCAGAAGGGCTTGAGAAGCTCCACACCCCACTGGCACAGGCACCTTCCAACAGGAACACCCTGTTACCCAGTGAAAGCAGGGCAAGCTCTCCCTTAGATCTGAGGAGCACGCCCAGCAGTGTACAAATGGTTCCATTCTCTAGAGACGTACTCCAACCCCCACTAAAAACTCCTCAGGCTTGTAGAGCATTCACACAACTTTCCTTACCAGGCTTTAGAAAGAAAAAGCTGTTCTTACATACCTCTGAAGCCCTGTCCCCAAACTGAGCCAGTACTTTGGTCCCATAGTCAGGGATGATGCTCAGTGGGTTGCTGGATAACACCACCTTTTCTAAGCACGGGAGGTTTCCTATATTTTTTACTTCATCAATCTGAAAGTTTTTCAGTAAAAGGATGAATACACAGATTGGCTAAATGAGAACACCACCACAGTCTAAGCATTTCTTGACTAAATTACATACAAACAGTAACCAGGAAAAAAAATTCTCTCCAGCCACTTTATTTGCACTTTCACCCTCTAACAGGAATCACTTGTGTTCTAAAGCAATCTGACACTAAAATCAGTAGTTACCTGTTCGATTTTGTTGTTGCTCAGATCCAAGTTGACTAAAGAGTACAGCTTGTTAAGACCACACAGCCTTTCCAGCTGATTTCCTGCTAGATTCAGAGTTTTGATGTTTCCCAGTCTTGTGTGAACACCTTCGAGCGATGTCAGCTTGTTGTAGGATAAGTCCAGGTGAACAAGGTTGTAAAGATGCTACGAGAGCACAGAAAATCCAAGTCACACACCAATTTGCTAAAATTAAACCATATCAAAGGCTTGTCCATTTGCTCATGCTGGATGCTGCCCAGCTGACAAACACAACACGAACTTGCTCATTACACAGGATTAAGCCTGCAGGAAAGGGAACTTCCTCCACTCTATTTTTCCCAAGCCATTGACACAGCTAGCAACGACTGAATTTAGTCAAGAACTACATGTTGCATGTCAGTGTTGGCAAGTAAGAAATGCACCCTTATGAGGGCTTGATGCTAGGAAGCTATTTGGGCTTAAACTCTTCTCCGCTAGATGAGTGGCAAAATCCTTTAGCAAAACAACCTGTGTTGGAAGGTCCTGGGCAGCCTGGCAAACATCACCTTCAAAAGCATCCCTTACCTGTAAGTTTTCTACCAGAGACACCCCATTGTGACTCAGGTCCAGGAACTCGATCTTGGGAATTAATTTCTAGATGGGAAAAGGTGCACATGTTAAATGCATTTTAGCTTAGAAACCTGGCTGTACTTCCTTCACCAACCAACTAACAGGCAAAGGGCAGGAACTTTCCAAGGCACAGTCCCTCTTCTCAGCTTTCAGCAGTAAAAAGCGTTCTGCACCCATTCTAGTGCAGCCAGAGTGCAGACACCTGCTGGTGAGAGAACCAGAATACTCTGATGAGCACGGTCGCGTTTGCATTTGACACCTGGGTTCTCACTGAAAACAAGCAAGTTGCCCCCAGTTTAGCCCCACTAACTACAGATCAAACTCATTAAGAGGCCTTTCCAGCTCATCAAACAGGCCTGTCTGTATTACACAGAACCCTGGATAAAGATTACAGAACCAAAAACCAGAGTAAGCTGAGCAGTGCATTGATCTCCACATCATTACCTTGTGGAGCTCAAGCACGGACAGTGCAAGGGGAAATCTTTCAGAAGAGAGATACATGAAGAAATTGCAAAATCGCTGCTGAGTCACGTGCCACAGAAGACCAGCCACCCTTTTTCCCCCCACAAATGAAGAAAGATTTCTTACCACTGAATCATCAATTTGAGAGATGCTGTTGTGACTCATATCCAAGGTTGTTAAAGTTCTCCAAGTTGGGATAACTGCTGTCACTGGACAGCTTGAAGTTGCATCCTCTGGCTCCCACTGATCAAACTCAGAGGCCTCTGGCACCAGGATTTCCTGTTAAAGACAAGCACCCTAAAAATATGTTACCTGCATCTTTGGTGAAAGCCCATTGTTTCACAAGCAATCCAAATGACCTTATGGAAGAAAGATCCCTAAGCCTTATCATCACCCAGATTAAAGTTAAAGGTCTTAAAGCAGGAGCTGAGTGTGTCAGAATTATTTTAGATCCACAGGGAGGGAGTCCCAAACACTGGCAGCCAACCCAGGCTGGAGAATGGGAAGGAAGAGAGGGACTGTGAAAGGTATGCTCCTCAGACCCTTGCCAAATCACAGCCCAGAGAAGAAGCCACACGCATTCAGCTCTCGAGGAGTAACAGAAGCACATTCCAATCAAAGCCAGGGGATGAAGTCCAAGGCACTGACAAGATGGGTTTGAAGAAAGCATTAGACCATCTCATAAAAAGGCATCTAGTTTTCCCATGTGCCCATAGCATTCTGGCCAGAGCACATGGCACCAGTGCAAAAGGCAGGCGGTTGCAGTTCTGGTTGCTGTGAATAAAATTTTGGGAGAAATCTCTTAAGGTTTGGGTTTTTTTTTGGTCTTACGTATATCTTATAAACTCTGAAGGCTCCCACTCACAAGCTTTCAGAAGGGCCAGAAACTCTCAAGTATTTTTCTAAATAATATGCTGTATATAATATTTTTCTAAATCATATGTTCTTCTCCACCCAGAGAATCCTCTGAACAACAGGTTCTACACACAGAGGATGGCAAAGGCAACTGAAGATCCACAGGAATAGCAGTAGAGCTGCAGTTTTGCTTTCTAAACTTCCCAAGCCCTCCAGTGCACCTTACCCAAACCACTGCTTCGTTTCATCTTT
Source organism: Gallinula chloropus (assembly GCF_964237585.1). Taxonomy (NCBI): domain Eukaryota; kingdom Metazoa; phylum Chordata; class Aves; order Gruiformes; family Rallidae; genus Gallinula; species Gallinula chloropus. The sequence goes on from NW_028168824.1 coordinate 231,312, forward strand.
GAACATACCACACAGTTACAAGGAAATTCTTCATGTAATAAAAGGGCTGAAAAGACACTGACCTGTAGCAAGCAGTGTTAAAAATGCTACTCAGCACAAGTCTTTGTAATTCACTGATTTGGTAGAAGAACAAAATATCAAACTGGTTCCAGACAAAAATTATCTGAGGCCATTTTACATTTGTTCTGTAATGGCATTTTTCCTAGAAATTCTGGGCCACTCATCTCTAAAACTGATGGTTTTGTTAGTTTGGTTTGGGGTTTTTTAAACTTTCCAATACAGTTAAAGGTGAGAAAGGGGACAGGACTTACACACACATGCATGTATGCACCTGTATACACTGGCCTAGCCATAGTGTTGTCAAAGAATGCAAGGTTGAAATGAATATTTCCTGCCTCCCCATGCCTATCAGCACCCAGTAAGGCTCTGTCACAGAAACCCTAGAGGGCACCGCTGAAGAGATGACATCACATGGCAGAATCAACGTCTTCCTTAGAGAACTATGTTGAAGGTTGGTAGAATAAGCACCTGTTTAACACCGAGCTCTAAATGCTTACAGGTGTTTACTGCCAGTAAAGATCTTGTGCATTCAAACCAGGCTCCAGAAGCATGCCAAGAATCCCATCACTCTGGCAGAAACACCGCCAGTACTTGTGCAAACATGGCTCACCTTGAAATACTGGAGTCGACAAGTGAAATCTAGAATATGACCTAGATCAGTTTTGGCATCTCCATTAGCACACGTAGGCTTCCCCTGCAGCAACTGTTGAGTGACAGCATATGGCTGCAAGGGTCTGATGTTGAAGACTTCTCCAGCCATTCAGAGCTGCTCTCCTGAAAAACACAGGATGATGGTATCGAACACAACGCTGCCCCAGTTACCAAAGAGTAAATGGTACCTGCAAAACCTAATGTCAGCGATTTCATCTCTGTCATTTATATTCTAAGCTCATGATTAAGGCACCAAAACAATGTCTTTTCTGCTTCTAAACTAGAAGCACTGAATTCAGATAAATTTTCTTTAACACCAGAATAACCCAAGTGTTCAAACAGGCACTCTCTGCATTCAAGCCTTAAGCTCCCAACGCAACTAATGGCAAATTTCCCTCTTAACAGGGCTGGAACCAGACAAAGTTCATTTATATAACATACAAATTGCTAAACTTTGAGATATCCCTAAGTTCAATAGCAGCAGCACCTACCATCTAACAGACAGACCTGACATCCTTTGCTAAGCTGCTGATGTGCAAAGCTGCAGCATCTTCTTGGACAGTCTGAGGACTTTCACCACACTACCACCAGAGCAAGCTCCCAGGGCAGGAAATGCATTCTCTGGCAATATTTTTACAATCCCATTTCTTTCCAGGAACACTAGGAAACAGCATCCAAAAGCCTCCTCTGACAGCATCCCAAGAGCAAATGTGGATTACAGCAGTCAGAATACATGCACACGTGGAATTAACATCTTCCTCCTCTAACTTTTAAGGACACCAGTTTGACCTGACAGACAGGAGAGCATCGGCTTTCCTGATAAGCAGAGTTCTCCAAAGACTAAAACTCCCTTTGGCTTCAGTGGGAGCAAGTCCCAGAGTCCAGCTGCACATCACCACAAGGTTCCACTCGCATACAGCGGTCAGACATCAATGATTTTGGCACTAGTGAGGCTACAGGCACTACAGAGTCAGGGAACAGTTCTTCAGGACCTTCCTTAAAGTGTTCCACAATTTGCTGAGTGCACCCTCTGAAGTGGCTTCACCTAAAGTAGATTTTGTGCCAGAACAATCTGGACCATGCTTCACCTATCACCTCAGCCAGCCAGAATCACAGCACAGCATTCAGCCTGTCCCTCAAAACAAAGCCATCATGGGTTAATCATTTCACACGCCTCCTGCTCCTGGGGAGCCACTTAGAGATGTTGCAGTAGTGCATTTCATTGTCAGCTCTCAGCCTCAGAAAAGCACATCCTTTCATTAACTGACCAGAAGGTCTCATGTTTCCTGAATTCTGGAAGAACAACATTAAGACAGGTGAAGTGATGCATTCAACACACTCTATCAAGGCTCACTGAAATGACACAAACTTCCTGACTGGTTGCACTAAAACATACCAAGAAATTCATCAATTTCTGATTTATTTCCAAAAGCAGCTGTGCTTCTGTGACAGTTCCTCCTCAAATACAGCTTGGATCAAAGCACAAATAGCAAGAAAAAGGTGAAGAGGAAGAACAAGTCTCGGTCTGATGTGAAAGGCTCAGATCTCATGGTCTGGAGATTAAATCTCACAGGTATACACACGCATGCACATGGAGGGAACCATCCCCAGTTAAATTCTTGCAGGTTCTTTACCTTTGTGGAAGAGCTCTTCAGCCAGTGCAGCAGTGATCCCATTGATCTCCTGCAAAGATTAAACCATTGCAATGAAGTGTTACATACTTACAGTTCAAAGTGTATCCTTGGCCAAAATAAGTCTCCCTTTTTTGCTGTGGTACAGGACTTTTAAATATAGAAATCAACTGTCATCACATCTTATAGATTCTCTTTGTAACTTGAAAATACTTCATCAAATTATTTAATTTCATAGTTTTTTCATTTCCAAGATGGAAAATACTGAACTACATTTAAATAATCACACACTGCATGTTTTCAAAAAGGGCAACAGCAACTAGAGCAATTCTTACTGACCATCATCAGCCCAATGCCAAACAAAGCCTGGTTTTAAAGAAACTATTACCAGTACAGTTTTCTTCAAATTTTAACATTAGACTAACCTAATGCATGAATGTCCTGGCCAAAACCAGGACAATTAAGCACTCAACATTTCCTTAGAGCATCACTAATACACTGATAACTTTAGATTAACAAGTCTACAGGGAAGAAGAGATCTGTAAAAATTAGTCTTCTGGACTTAACCTCCTTGCTGAAGAAGAATTCAAAGTCCCTGTTCACCATCCTCTATCTTCTCTGCCCTTCTGGACCTACACAGTGCTCAACCCCCTTTCTACACACTGACAGCTCCAGGAGGAAAAGAAAAAGCCTGGAAAATTCTCCCTGTGGGAATTTGTTCTTTTTAAATCTAAAGGAGCACAAAGGTCGGTACAGGTATTTCCCATACTTCACAAAACGCAAATGCTCTGTAGAAGTCCAGAAATAGTTCTGAGCTCTTCCAAGAGCTCTCTCTAAGGCTCACAAGAAGAACAAAAAACTATCTGTTATAGTTTAGGCACACACATCTCATTTTAAGGTAGCTGCAAAGGACAAACAGGCATTACAGATCATCATGAAATGAGTATTTGATGAGTTTACTTCACTGACAAACCCCTCATGGTTCATGACAAGGAAATAAATCCATGGGCCATCTGCAGCACAGTTCAGCTCTTCTGATGAGGTGAACATTTCAGACAAGCACATTCTTAGTATAACTGAAACCCCACTCACTGAGGAGGAACAGTTTGGAGAAGCAGCTCGAAGCTGCATTCCGAACAAAATCCAACAGTTCTGTTATTGGATAAAGCCAGTTACACTCACCTGGCATGCAGAGATCTGACTGAAACCCAGGCTCTGTGTTCCCTTCATCATCTGGGGGACACAGCAGAATTTTCCTACATTTATAATCGAAACAAGGTCATGACGTGGAGTATTGTAGCCCACAGAAAAGGAGCTCTAGTCCTCTGTCAGACCTACAACAGGCCTCTGTCTTCGCTCTCTTATATGCACCAATCCCACAGAAATCCATTGTTTGCAGGTGTCTCTCTACAGCAGCTTCTGGGTACTCAATTATTTTCTTTTAAAAGCTTCTATCTGGAAGTTAAGAAACCAAATCTAAGATGACAAAGTATAAGACACTGCAAGGAAGTAAGCACCCCCATATCACTGCACACCCCTGTTCAACACCAAAGCAACAATAAGGTTGTACACTGCTGTCACATCCAACTGCTGCTCTTTGCCAAGCCAGACACAGCTTTCCCCTGGAACACAAAGGCTGCAAAGCACTTGTAGTGTATTTACTGTGGTTATTTCTACACCAGTTTAGTTCCATTAACCTAGGGAATAAGATTAAATAATCCCTACTGGAAATGCTACAAATAAGAATAGACAAGAAAAAAAAAAATAATCACAGAATCCCAGGCAGCTTTGGGCTGGAAAGGACCTTAAATCCCACCTGGTTCTAACCCCTTGCCATGGGCAGGGACACCCCCCACCAGCCCAGGGTGCCCAAAGCCCCATCCAACCCAGCCTTGAACCCTGCCAGGGATCCAGGGGCAGCCCCAGCTTCTCTGAGCACCCTGTGCCAGGGCCTCATCACTGTCCCTGGGAAGATGATTTTTTTTTCCCTAATACCCAATTTAACTCCCCCCTCCCCCAGCTTAAGAACATTCTCCCTTGTCCTGTCCCTCCCTGCCCTTGTCACCAGTCCCTCTCCAGCTTCCCTGTAGCCCCTTCAGGGACTGGAAGGCCGCTATAAGGTCTCCCCAGAGCCTTCTCTTCTGCAGGCTGAACCAGCCCAACTCTCTCAGCCTGCCTCCATAGCAGAGGTGCTCCAGCCTTCTCTGGCCTTGCTCCAAGGGCTCCACACCTGTCTTGTGCTGGGGACCACTGAGCTGGATGCAGCATTGCAGGGGGCATCACTCCAGATCAGAGGGGCAGAATCCCCTCCCTTGACCTGCTGGTCACACTTCTTGTGAAGCAGCCCAGGGGACAGTTGGCTTTCTGGGCTCTAAGTGCACACTGCCAGCTCACTCTGAGCTCCTCATCCCCCAACATCCCCAAGTCCTCCTCCTCAGGATTGCTCTCCATCTGTTCTCCACCCAGCCCGGAGCTGTGCTCGGCATTGCCATGACCCACGGGTAGGACCGTGCACTTGGCCTTGTTGACCTTCATGACAGGCCCAACTCTCAAGCCTGTCAAGGTCCCTCTGGACAGCATCCCTTCCCTCCAGCGTGTCACACAGCTTGGTGCCATCACCAGCCTTCCTATATAAACTAAGGAGGCAGTATCAGGCATTATAAAGCCTCAAGCATGCACATGGGCTAATATTGTAAAGATATTTTAGAAGACCAAAGTTCTGCAGGAAGATTGTTCCCCAGTTGAATTCCTGTGGCAAATATTTAGCTTTTCTGCTGACAAGCTAACTACTTTTGGTAAATATTTAAAAAGTACTCTCAAGTCCCAAACAATTGCATTTCTACCTCAAGCCAGACTCCCCTAAACAAAGAAATGCAGATTAAACAACAGCTTCACTCATTTATGGATTAAAACTAAAGGAAGGAAGGTTTAGATTAGATATTAGAGGGAAGCTTTTTACAGAGAGAGTGGTGAGGGGCTGGAACAGGCTGCCCAGAGAGGGGGTGGGTGCCCCATCCCTGGGGGTGTTCAAGGCCAGGTTGGATGGGGCCCTGGGCAACCTTGTGTAGCTCCAGGCCTGGAGGTTGGTGTCCCTGCCTGTGGCAGGGGGTTGGAGCTCTGTGATCCTTGGGGTCCCTTCCAACCCAGACCAGTCTTGGATTCTGTCATTCTATGATAATACACAAACACAATACACAAGCATGGAAGCATTCATATGCAAGTAACAGCAGTTCTTTGAAAAAGTGAAAAGGGATGAACATTACAGCAAGGAAGAAATCATCTAACTGAAAAGTGAGAATGACTGGAAGAATTTCTGCCTGCATAAAAATCTTTGTTGAAGTTACTGGACCAAAACATTAATGAAACAGACACCATTTAAGAGAGAAACTTCCTGGTGATCCGGAAGTTTGCTCCATCTTAACAGAATTCTCCCTATGTTATCACACACATTTAATAGATTTAAAACCACCAATCAACTTACAAAAGCTCCCTCATGACAAACTAGTCCTCCTTGCTCACATCTGCAGGGCAATAGCAGCACCATGAACAGATTATCCAAGTCAAACTCAGGCCTCAGCAGGGGAATTACATTCATGGAATACAACAAAAGCAGGTTCTTCTTTGTTGCTAAAGCTTTATCAACGCATCTAATGACCCACTACTTCTGAAGCCTTTATATGAAACCACGAAGAGCCATCTCAGCACATCCCACCCTGAAGCAATTACTGGTCCTCCTTTCCACAGAGTTCTCCAGTGCATTTTCCTCTTCATGAAGTTCAATCTCCCCCTTACAACACGATGCCATACTGTAAAAAAGCCCAATTATCCACAAGAGATGAATGAACAAATCACAATCTGAACACAAAAGCAAGCCACTGCTTATTTTCCTTTACCCTAACATTCTGTCTGCTGGCTGGAGCTGTTTCTCTAGAGGCCACTCCATCAGTGTGCTTCTCATGGAGAAGCACCATTTTTCTTTATTCAGGCTACTGGAAACTGTTCCAAGAATGAACCACAGATCTAAGCAGTAACCACTAAGTAGGGGTGCATGTGGATCGCTTCTGCAATGCTCCTTCAGAGAGCCAGCACTACTGACTTCAGCCTAACAACCAATTCAGCTGCAGATTTATTCACAGCTTCCAGCTACCCTGCCAGCATTTATTTCCTCCTCTTTGAGTCCCTACCCACACTACTTGTCAGCACAGCACCTACTGCAACAAAAAGTGCTGTCAAAAATCTGAAAAATATGCTTTGTTGCATCGTGCAAAAGGCAGAAAAAGAGCAGCTCCAGCTACTTTGTGAAGATTCCACACAGGTCTCTCCAAGCAAGACCCTCAGGCCTCCGTTTTTATATGCTAAAAACATAACTTACATATCAATGAAAGTGTAGGAAGTGTGACAAAACTGTTGGAGCAGTGACAGGGAACTTGACTAGCAGAGTTTGCAGGTAGACCTCCAACTCCTTTTGCCTTTTCTCCACCAGGCTTTTGGAATTTTTCCCAATAATCTTCTTGGGAGGTAGGAGATTTTTATCTATTTTCTTTTCTGAAACAAGCTGAAAGACAAAGACCAGAGTTACGACCCAACTCACAACCTGAACTCACACATAAGATGTGACAGAACACATGAAGAGCATGTTGCTCAATCCTGGTAGAACAAAACCAATACAGTTACTTTGGTAACTTTACCTACTGACTTCGGTATTTTTCAGAAAGACCGTTTTATAAAATTGTGAGAAGCTGAATAATAGTGTTTTCTGAGATAATTGCTCACAGTTACCACAGGGCAGAATGTAATGAAGTTGATAAAGCAACAGAATTACTAGTGCATTGCTGAAAAAGCTGCCCAGTTTTGAATATGATAGATTTGCCCTCATTTTCACTACCTGTTTATTCAGCACTGGTTGGTAACTAACCCATGCTACTGCCTAAGGTCAGTTTTATCAGCCACCCTACCTAAGAGAGAGTCTTGGCATGAATCCAGCTTCAGATTACCAGATCAGCTCATCATAAACACCTAAACATCTCTTGGCAAAAGGTTTAATAACTCTAGGTAAAACTCCACTCTCCCTGATGGAAGCTTCTGCCCAAGGCTAAAGTTGTTCAGGCCAACTTCCCCTAGTTCAAGAGGGGAGTGTAAGAGGGGCAAGTAACACTACTCATACAAAGGATTCAGTCTGCACTTCAGATGGCATCTGGCAGATATTCTTGCTCTTTGAGGAAAATATTTTTGTCCCACATAACCACTACAAAAACTGTACAATATTTTGTAAGAGACTGAGGCCAGAGCTTTAACCACCTTACCTTCTCATGCAGGTCATGGAAATCACTGTAACGATGCTTGACTGTCCACTGATGATTGCCAACACTGACCTGAATAATGTACACCTGAAAGGAAGAAATTAAAGTAAGGGACAATGCAACCAAAGCATGTCCTAAAGAGAAGCTGAGAAATTCTGTGGTTCTACCTTCTGGAAGTATTGTAGTTACCCGAAAGCTAATCTGAACTCTAAGGTGACTCTGCTGATGTAGAATCCCTAATCTCATTCACAAAGCACATAAAGCAATTGCTTTTATTTTTGATACCCAAAGGTTAGCATCTAAGCCACAACTTTTTCTAAAGATCTCTGCTACATTCAGCTGGTATGCATAGCTACTCACAACAAGCCTGGAACAGCAGCATCCTTTCTTCAGTCTCCCAATTTCCACAAGAGGTGGAGGAACTTGGCGAGCATCCTGCTGTCATGTCACAGCTACGCAGAAATGGAACCTTTCAGAAATCTGGACAAGCCCTTTGGCTGCTTGGATGTTAAGTTTTTATTCCTCAGCTTCCTGAGGGTTACAACCATGCCCAAGGAATCACTGCAGTTATCTAAAGCAATGCTGCGACGGAGAGAGACGGGACACAGCTTGATGCAGCAAGAGTCGATTTATTGCAAAGAACCATTCCTGTTTATATGCTCTGCAGACGGCTGCTTTCTGTCAAACACACGGTGTTCGGGGGCTACATCTGATTGGTCAACGTTTTGCTGTCACAGCAGCATCTCTATCTTATCATGCCAGTAGAACTTCTAAACCCTCGTCAGACAGCAGCTACACCTTAACAACAGAGGACACTTTTTCCTGGAGCCTGTCCCAGCAGGGGGCCGGCAACGATGCTGCCACCTTGTTTAGTTTCCCCGAGGTTCATGGCCTAAAGGCTCCATCCCGTTATCTCTTCACCTGGCAGTGCTTGAGCCTTTGTTTCTCAAGCTGCAGGCCACAACACTGAAAAAAGTGTAACGAATCTCTGGAGTTCCCCACTCATTGTGGCTACCGAATTAAATAAGTCTATTTCCTTATGACCTAAGGCCATGTCAATGAGAAGTAACTCTTGTAATTAGAGACTCCGTGGTGGTCCAAACCACCATCGCTAACCAGCAGAGAGTATGAGCTACTGACCTTCAGATCCAAGCGGAGAATGTAATGCTGGTTCAAGTAGTGGACCTCGTGGTGCCCAGTGAGTGGAGGAGACTTGGCCGGGGCTTGTGCAAGCTGTGGCTGGTGGTGGACTACTTGGTGTGCACTGCCTCTGTCTTCAACATCGTTCTTACCAGCTTCAACCAGCTCATCTCTGTCACCAAAGCGGTAAGGGCTGGGCGAGTGAGGGTGCTGCAGGGGCTCCACAGCTGCCCTTTCAGGGAGGATGGGCTGCTTGGGGCACCTGGCTCTCACACATCAATCAAACACCACAGGAGACAGGGGGACTGAGGCAGCTCCCCTGTGCCCTGGAAATATTGCTGGGGTGATTGGCTTTGGCAGACAAGACAATTGATTCTCACTTGAATATGGGAAGAGGTACTCTGGTTTAGAAACAGGTACAGTTTGTCCATGCAGCTGTTGCAGCTAGAAGGAAACAAGGTGTGCTTATTTCCTCACCAGCCACACTTGGATAAGCTTAAGTAGTATTACCCAGCTGAAGCAGATCATGTCCCTCAGAACATAGCAGCACACCTGCTGGAAACTGATAACCCAAGCCAGCCTAGCTGCATCCTAGCACAAAGGGATTTCCTTGCAATGGGTATCAACGCCTCAGGGAAAGGTAGATGTACACAGCTGTGATGGCTCCAGAGAGGCATTGCTGAAATCAAAAGAGCTTCATTTTCACCTAGACCATCCTACCTCAGAGTATTTTGGATGGAGAAGAAAAAAAAAATAAACCTGGTAATAGGTTTTACTCTTCTACACACATTTTTTTGCTTGTTCTTCAGCCTCCTGTTCCACCCACATTTCCTTAAAACATGAATTCACCTTCATGGCTCAATTCCACTTGGAGGAAATGATAACGTTTTTGGCAAAGCCATTTTAGTGGCACCATCCCAAATCTGACCCCAACTTCATCCCAGATTTCTGCATGAGAAATATTGTGACTGTTTGTGGAAGGATCACTTTTAAAAGGCCAAAGAAAAATTTGCTGTAACTCTCCACTATCCCTTTTCTTCCCATGTTCCTTCACAATCTTGTTGATCACATTCATCCCCACAGTTCTCAGCCGCTCACCTTCCTCCTGCGAGAGGCACTGGGGCGCCGGTAGCGCTTCCTGTCAGCGTTCTGCCCTGAGTTCAGCTGAGCCGCGGCACCGGATCGCAGCGAGTCGTGTCAGTGCCCCGCACTGGGCGCCACTGGTGGCGCATTGAAAGGCCCGGACTGCGATCGCGGTGGATCGAAGACACCTTTAGTAACAACTGAGCAAGCTTTTATCCCCTCTCCTGGCTGAGGCAGCAGCCTCCAGTCAGGTTTCTGGACTTTTCATTACTACAAGAACCACAACATTCCTATACAAAAGGTTGTCCCAGGGGCGTCCTTCTGTCTGCACCTTCCTTACCGTGACGCACAAATCACATCTCTACACGACCCTCTTTTCTACTTTTTCTCTTGCTTTTGCAGCTTCTCTCCAACGATGGGCATGGGTGCTGCCCTGACTGTGGTCCAGCAGGACCCTCATGTCCATTACCATGGTCAGGGCCAGGCATGGAGCAGTCTGGCCCCAAGAGCATTGCAAGAGAGGATGCCACTCCCAATTAGGTGCTCTCCAATTAATGCCTGCCAGGGATTTATTGTACCCAGTGTGTGCCTGCGGGCAGGCTGGGCTCTGCAAGGGGCTCCTGGCACCATTGCTGGCTCAGGGCAGCCCCTGCTTCGGAGAGGCGCTCCGGTCACCGGTGGGACAGGGACATGGGTGGCACCCGGGAGCCCCTCACGCCCGGGCACCGTCCCCCTCCCCGGCCTGACAAGGTCACCCTGGGCAATGCCTGCGCCAGGGCCGTGCCGGTGCCCTGACAATGGCCCCTTCCCCCTGTGCCCTGGGAATGCCCCATTACCCTGGACCCTCCGCTGAAGAAGCAGCAGATGTCGCTGGGGAGCCAGGTTGGACCCACAGTCTCTGGACCCCCTAGTCTCCAGAACCAGCTCCCGCCACCCCAGCCCAGGTGCGTCTCCGATTCCCAGGCAGCCTCCCCCTGCCCCCCTCCCACCGCTCACTTCTCCCCTCTCGAGCGCTGCCACCTTCCTCTTCTCATAGAGCTTGTCATTCTGCGCCCGCACCACGCCAGGCGTCAGTGGCGCGGAGGTCGCTGCTGTCACCACCACACCCCAGCGTCTAATGAAAACAACTTTAATGAACCCCGGGTCATTAGCGCGCCGCTCCCCCGGTGTCACAGTTTTGTGTAGCTGGGTGCTGGGAGAGACATGGGGCTGTAGAAAATGGTTGTTGTGAGGAGCTGCTGGAATTCTCTGTGGCCCCAAAGTGTAAATATTGGGCCAAAGCGCCTCTGTGAACCACATATAGGAGAAAAAAAAAACCTGCTGGCAGCTGCATTTTGCCACCAGAGAAGGGAGTGAGGAGATGTAACGAGCTGTGCAGACACGCAGGCTGGGGAGGGTCGGGGAGGAGGCACCCCGGGTGTTGGAGGGAAAGATGCCCCTGCAGCCTGTGGAGAAACCCACGGTGGAGAGGGTGTTCCCCCTCCCCACAGTCCATGGAAAAGGCCAAGACCCCACCTGTGGCCAGTGGAGAGGCTCCACGCTGGATGGAACAGGTGGAGACACAGAGAAGAAGATGCTGTGACCCTACGTTGGAGCAAGCCTCTGCCAGCACTTGCAGCCCACAGAGATGAGCGAGAGAGATTTGCTGGGGGGGAGGCTGGTGACCCCATGGAGGACTGGAGAGACATTGGGATTTATGACTGCCCGCCATAGCAGTGATCCACGGCGGGGCAGCTGATGAACAGGTAAAACCCTGTGGGAAAGGACTCACATTGAAGAACTTCATGGAGGACAGTCTCCTGTGGGTGGGACCCCACAGCATTTATTCCACACCCTCCCTCTGTTGCACCGTGGGGTCCTGGCAAATCCACTGGAAGGAACACGCAGAACTGGTCGGGTTCATGGCTGTGATGGTCCTGGGCACACAAAGAAAAAAGGACTAATGAGGTGCTGGGTGGTTAACGATGCCGTGCCGTAACTGACATCAGGCGCTGCCAGTCCTGGACACCATCTGGAAGGAGTTACTTGGTGCAGGGGCACGACACTGGGAGCATGAACACTTCTGCTGCTTTTGAGGTGTTTCACCTAGAAACATTTCACTTGCCTTGTTTCCCAGGTGGCTATCGATTAGTGGCTATCGATTAGTGGCTATCGATTAGTGGCTATCGATTAGTGGCTATCGATTAGTGGCTATTGATGAAGCAATTAGCAGGGATACACCCTGAAGGTGGAGAGACCCTGACACAGGTTGCCCAGAGAGGTAGTGGAGGCCCCATCCCTGGAAACATTCAAGGTCAGGGCAGATGAAGCTCTGAGCAACCTGATCTAGCTAAAGGTGGCCCTGCTCACTGAAGGGGGCAGATGGCCTTCGGAGGTCCCTGCACACCCAACGCAGTCCGGGGTTCGATGGCCAAACTCTTGCATGACAGCACGGCAAGATGAAGGCAAAACGGTCAAGTGAAGTCCAGCAAGGCTCCTTTGGAAGATGGTACCAAGCAGACTGCTGGCCAAGCACCATCAGATCACAGACAAGGTACAGATGTGCCTCAGGGCTTGGAAGAGCCTCTGGTTAATGGGGGGTGATCAGGAGACCACCAGCAGAAGCCATGCCCACACCCACCTTCTGTTCCTGCTGCGCAGTCCCACTGCCGCCATCTCAAGCGCTTTCCTGTTGAGATCGAGCTCTGGCTCCTCTGGTCCCTGCAACTCCGGGTCGCGTCTCTGCCGTGATGTAGTCGGAGTCTTCCAAGTCAAAGTGGCAGCTGGGCATGAGGCTTCTCCCCTTCACAGCCACTTCTGGGCCCTTCTGATCAGGTCTCAGGTTTGGAATCCTAGGAAGAAAGGGACTGGTGTTGGGCCAGGCTAGCTGGTGGTGGCCAGGCTAACTGGTGACCTGTGTCTCCCCCTTTCTGGATCTCTCATTCCAGATTTTGCAGCCCTCCAGGAGCTTAATATTTCATACAACATCTTTCCCCCGTGTCTCCACACCTCCTTCTACCAAGGCTGGATGCTCATCTTGCTTTTCTCCTGTACATGTGCAGTTTCCCTGCCTCTCTGGGGCTGGCTGCTGCCAGATCTGCACTCCTACCCACCCCGATCCGAGGTATAACCACGACTGCAGAAGCGAGCGAAGCCTGGACGTCTCCTACCTGCAGAGCATGCGGCTCTCAAAGTCCCCCACGTATGTCGGAGAGAACTTCATCTGGAAACGCTGCTCCTGGCCAGCAAGGATGGTGCCGCTGTTGGGCTCGATGGAGAATGGCAGGGTGGGGGCACGGGCGGTGTTCAAAGACCAGCTTGAGGAAGAAGAGACCTGCTCCACACTGTGGTCCAGCTGGCTCGAATGGCTGGACTGGAGCTTCACAGAGCTACCAGAAGCGGAGGAGAGGAAATCCCCTGTGATAAGGAAGAGGACATCTGTCAAGGAAAAAACCCTCCCAAAAGCTCTGCCTCCTGGTGCAGGCAGGTAGGAGGGAGCTGGGATGTACTTGGAGCATCTCCAGCCACAGGCTTTCATCAGGAGGACTCCCCGTGAAGAGCAGGGAGAGCGGCCAGTTGGCTTTTTGCTTCTAGGCTACTGCTTCCTAAATCATATTCCCAAAATATCCTGAGGGACCCATGTGAAAGCGAGAGCTGGGGGCAACAAGCACAACGAAAAGGCCCCGAGAACTGCCTGGAGCACACCGGACCACTGAGCATCCTGCTGTAACAGCACTGGGCTGGCAGATGGGGGGTTCAATGGGACCAGGACTACCCTGACTCCATCTCCATGGCCGGGTGGCTTGAGGCAAACCTCTCCTGCAGAGCGGTTCCTGGCCAGCATTCGTTCCCAAACCAGACCCGGCAGCCAACTGGAGACACGATTTGGGGTGCTGGTTTGTGTGCGGTGGCTGTGGGGGACAGCACTGCTCCGTCCTTCACACCCTTTCCTTCCTTCCTCCTCTCTGCCAGGCTTTCCCAACCCACGGCCAGAGAGCTCAGCAGAGCCCAGCCCAGCATCAGCAGGAGCGTGCCCGTGCCGGGGAAGAGCCAGCACCAGGACGCACACGGGAGGGAGATCGGCACGTTCCCGGCATCGAGGCCAGCGCCGGGTTCTTGCCCAGCTGGGCTGCTCCTGCTGGGAAGCGTCAGAGCTGGCAGCTCTCCTCTCTCAGCCCAGCCTCCCCACTGCTCCCAAGGAGACCGTGTGCTCTGACATCATCCCTGGGGGTTAATGAGTCACTGCCACCCCATCGAGCTCCACAACTGCTGCGAGCAGGGTCCCTGCCTGCACCAAACACTCCCCTGCCCGAGCCAGGAGGGTTTGTTTCAGACGGTGACTTTTGGGAATTGTGCCCAGATGGTGCCAGCAGGTTGGTTAACTCACTTGTCACACCTCAGCTTTCCCAGCAAGAGGGGCCCTGACACCCCCTTCCCAGTCCAAACCCATGGCGCGGCTCTCCCTGAGCCACACTCAGCTCCCACACAGAGCGCACGCGTCGGAGCCAGTGCCAGAGGGTCTGAAACGCGGGGAGGGGGCAAGGAGAAGGAAGATGCTGATAAAAGTGGATAACTGGATAGGGATGGAAAAGCAATTCCTGTTTGGAGGTTGTGTGTCTTCTCCCCAAGCCTTTAGCTACCCACAAGATAACCCTGGCACCCCCAGACAGCCCCTTACCGTCCAGACTGGGCGGGAGCTGCTCCATGGTGCTGGTGGTACAGCTCACTTTGCTTTCATCCTCCACAGCCTCCAGCCAGGTGTATTCCAGGGCCACATTCCCTCTGTTGGACAGCTGGAAACTGAGAAGCAAGGAGGGGAAAAGGAAAAAGCCCAATAAATACCAAGTGAGTTGAGAAGTGACATGGTCTGTGGGCTCCTGGCAGCCCTTTCTTCAGGCTGAGGAGCATCTTCTTCCCCGGACAGCTCTGCCCTGTCCAGCTTGTGGCCCTGGTGTGTCCCATGAGAAAGTATTCCAAAGTTTGGAAGTCAAAGAGAAAAGGGCAGATGTGGTATCCCAGAGGCTTAATCAAAGGGGCTTCTAGGATTAAGGTCTTGGATTAAGGCTCTCAGGTCTCAGCTTGACATTATTTTGGTTGCAAACTCATCCTGGAGCAGATGAGGACAGGAGACACGCAAGGAAAGCGAAACCACGGCTGCTCCCGGCAGAAAGGCACAGCAGAACTGAACTTCTCCTGGCACATCTGGGCAGGACGGCAGCCACCATCTCCTGCTTGGCTTTGTGTGCAGGTAGACGGGCTCCAGCACCCAGCCAGGGCCTGGGAAGGATGAAACCATAGAGGGTTTGTGTAGAAGGATGAAGAGCAGCTGAGACTGAACATAAACTGGGAGGAAGGACTCACGTGAACGTCCTTGTCTGGAAGAGCAGGGTCTCCTTGAACTCAATCGTGTCCGTGTCCATTTTGAACTGGGCATAGTCAACGACAGCGCTGAGGCGAAGCTCCACCTCACGGCTGCTCTTCTCCAGGACAGTGTGAGCTGGTTCTGGGTCCGTCTCGATCACCTCCAAGGAGAGAGGAGAATCACTGAGCAGAGCCCGGAAAGCCAGACCGAGCCAAACCAGCCCCGTACAGGAACACACCATCCCCATTTCCTTCCCTGGAAAGGTGACAAAGAAAGGTCACCTTTCTGCTGGACTATCTGTTTCTACCTCCTGATCAAAGCAATCACCACTGTGACCACAAATACACCCATGGGGACAATGACCAGGGATCAGTCCCTGTGCTTCAACCGTATAAAGTGTCCGACCCTTCTCCTGGCCCTCTGTAAATGCAGCAGACCTCTAAATGGGGATTTAATTCTCCCACTGGAGCTCTGTGAGTGGAGAACCTCACGAATGAACACACATAGAAAGCAGCTCTTCCTTTCCAGGGGTTTCATACAGGGCAACAGCAGGGGACTGTTGCTTCCAGATGTCTCGTGTAGGGCTGGGGACTGGCATTTCGGGGTGGGAACAAAGTCATTGGGAAGCCTCTGAGCGCTGATGCTCTGATGGGGAAGCAGTTTGGATGACAGGTTTTGCAATGGTTGAGAAACTAAGGAAGAACCATCACCCAGGAGAGGTGTGGTTGGCAACAATGAGAGCAAAAGGAGGAGCTTCTGGAGATGACACTTCTCTGGACTCCCGCACAATGGCCACACAGTGCCTCCATAACAAGAGAGCCCCACGACACAGAGACCACAGCCAACACCTCTGGTGTCAGCGCAGAGCTCAGAGCTCACCCACACCCAGCGCTAGTGCTGCTCCCCACGTCTCACACGAGCCGGAGAGCACGGCGTTTACCTCCTCCTTGGGGAAAAGGAGAGATGTAACCACCATAACGTATCGGGTGTGACCTCCCTCGGCTCCTGGTCAACCTCACGGACGGATTAAACATCAGGAGGAGGCGGGAGTCCCTTGGCCAGCGGAGACGTCGCTCTGGCACCGTCAGCAGCTCTCGTTACACAAGCATTTGTTACTGTTGCATTTGTGCTGCTTACCTTCTTCTTGAGAGGCCACGTGGCTCCTGGGGCCTCCGTGGCATCCACCCACTTGATGGTGCGCAGGTGGTCGTCCCAGTCAGGAACGTGATCCGGCGGCAGCTGGAAGGTGATGCTCGCCACCGTGCACTTCACAGGGTGCTTTCTGAAGGCAACGGCCACGTCCGATTTCAAGGTGACTGTGATGTCCTTAGAGCAGCCGGCATGGAGGTGTCCCACCTAGGAAGAACCAGAGAGAAGATCCAACTCCAATCCCCAGCCAGAGCAGCACAGCCAGTGAAGGGAGCAATGTGGTGAGCAGCCGTGCCAGGAATCTCCATCTTCCTGCGCTTCTCTCTGAGGGTTGATAAAGCCCAGGAGATGCCACCTCCCGTAACACGGAGCCTTTGCTGCAGGACTGAGAGCCCGGCCCCAGCAAAGCCAGGGATGAGGGATGGCAACTCCTGCATGGAGCAAAGCTCCCACGCGGAGCCATTTGGGATTGCTCCTACATGGCACCGACGTGGGTTCCAGCTGATAGGGGGGAGCTCCCAGGAACATGTGGGGCAGGGCCGTGCAGTGGGGAAAGGCAGAGCCACCCCAGCTCACCTTGGGGGAGAAGTGAAAGGGGGGTTCCGCCAGCCACTCAAAGCGCATCGCCTCCCCCTTGCTGCGGTTGGTGATGGTGAAGGTCACGGGGTAGGGGGTCCCGATGTGACACTCCCCGAACTGGATGTGATCCACTCTGACAGCTGTTAGGAATGAGAGGAAGGGATCTCAATGTGTGGTGAGGTCCATCCACCCCTCTTACACACACAGACACATGTGTCCAGCCCCTCTCCTTGCCCCAAGCCTTCCTCTGTCTGGGAGATGCCGTTCCCCACCCTACCACTCCCACAAATCATAGAATCATAGAATGGTCTGGGTTGGAAGGGACCCCAAGGATCACAGAGCTCCAACCCCCCCTGCCACAGGCAGGGACACCAACCTCCAGGCCTGGAGCTACACAACGTTGCCCGGGGCCCCATCCAACCTGCCCTTGAACACTTCCAGGGATGGGGCATCCACCACCTCCCTGGGCACGCCCACAGAACCCCGTGTCCAGCGGGCGACAGCACAGACCTCATTATATAGAGGCCACAAATTATCACACGTGGTCCTCCTCACCTCCACAGCACCCCACAGGCCGGCAGACCCCCTTTTCAGGATACTCAGCCGAACGCTGGTATCTCTGACCCTCCCTTGCCAGCCCACAAGCTCCTCCCCAGACAGAGGATGTCCCTTTGCCTTCCCAAGCGTGGCTGCTCTGCAGGCTATGAAAGGCAGCAGGATCTGTGTGCTAAGCCCACAGCACCCCTGCCCTGGCACAGGGTGAGCAGCACCATGCTTCCCTGTTCCTTGCTCTGGCTTGGCAGCCTCTCCTCTCTTACCCTCAATCACATCTTCCTCCAGATCATCTTTAGTGTCTTCCTCCTTGCTGTCTGCCACTAGTCCATGGATGTTATCTAGCGTGAAGTCATCCTCGTAGCCTTCACCCACCAGCTCAATGTCGGTCTCTTCATAAGGGTTGTCCACCACAGACATGTGGATCTTTGCTTCCACACGTTGGGCCAGCTTGGGTTTGAAGAGCACATCAAACTCTGCTATTTCCTTGTGATGCAGGACCAGGGAAGCGGTGTGGGGCTTCCTCTCTACACAGTGATGGAAGCCAGAGAAAAGTCATACAGCTCCACAGAGAAAACCTTTCCATGGGGTCTGAGATGCTTAAGAGGGTGAATCCAGCTGCCTCTAAGCACCGGTTCTCCCATCAGTGGTTCCAGACCCTCTTGCTACATTCATACCACCATGCACACTGCTCCTTAATTATCTTAACCTCAGGTGAACACCCATCTCTCTCTCAGACTGCACCCAGCCAGCCCCTGCCATAGTAAAGCTGAGTTATGCAGTGGGTTTGGCTTCTGCTGGCTGGCTGCAGGCTCGAGGGCTGCCTCTGGTCAGGGTGGTAACTCCCCACTCATAGCAAAGACCTTCACACAGTCCATTCAAGTGCTGACAGCGCCCCAAAACTCAACCCACCATGTCCAGAAGAACAGAAGAACTTCTTACAATTTGCTAGGAGGAAACCTTGCAAAGAGTCCATGTGTAAAACTGGGGGTACAGAGAGCCCCAGGAGCCAAACTATCAACATCTGCCTGTGCTGGGCCAAGCCAAGAGCTGGACAGACATTTTTCCCGTGCAGACGGCCACACTTCACCGAATTTACAAATTTACCTTCTCCATGAGAGTCCCGCACGCCCGCAGCTTGGTAGATGCACTGTGTGGTGGGCTTGGCTTTCAAGGAGAAAACTCCTTCTTTGTCCAAGAGGTCTATCATCAGCTGAGGGAAAGGAACACAGAGCATGACCACACTGGTGTGGGTACAGGGCTTTCCAGCAGATCAACGCTGTCCTGCTGCTGGCTCAGCCCACTTCAAACACAGCTCAGTGCAAAGCTTCAGTACAATTGGAAACCCCAAAAGGGTTCGGAGGTGTCAGCACACCAAACAGGACAGGAAATACTACAAGTAAGGAGCAGGGTGTAATTAAACTGTAAGGAGGAACTCTTTCCCGGTAAGGGAGCCCTGGGACAGGCTGTCCAGAGAGTCTCCTTTTCTGGACACATTCAAAGTCCACCTGGATGCGTTCCTGTGGGATTTACTCTGGGTGACTCTGCTCTGGCAGCGGGTGGGACTAGATGAGCTCCTAATGCTCTGGGATTCTGTGAAACTACAACCAAATTTAATTACAAGGCAGTGAAATGCCATCAAATGAATCTGCCGTGACCATGGCTATAGCATGTTCCATGGAGAACCAAAGCCTGAGAAGAGAGATGGGGAAATTCCAATTCTTGTGCTGCACGTAACTGCAAAGGACAGACCGGCCAGAAAGCCCCATCTCCAGGAGGAACACCCTTCCTGGGAAGCACGAGGGGGTCACTGTCCTGCGACAAAGGGGCACTGAGCACAAGGGAAGGGTTTCCTTTGGCGTTTGCTGGGACCTCTCCTTGGTGGGATGAGACCAGAGCATTCCCGAGCAGGCCCTCACCTGCACGGGGACGGTGCCATCGTTACGAAGGACAAGAGGGAGTTTTTCTAAGTCACCCAGCAACAGCTTCTTGAAGAGGAGCAGGGGGTTCCCTCTCCTGTTGTGAAGGACCGGGCGCAGGACTGTCACCCGAGGCAGATTCCCATCTCCGCTGATCTCAAAGGTCAGGCTCTGTGCTTTAGCTGCCGCAGGGCTGCAGGGGAGACAGAGGAGGCATCATGATGCTTGGTACCAACCCCTTTCCCACTTCCCTGGCTGCTGCTCCCATACCCCAGGACACAGGTTCCACCTCATCCCAGTACGATAAGAGCCACTCATGAGAGCAATCTGCTCTCGAGAGCTGAAGCCCTCTGGAATAAGAGCAGTCGTTCCCCTCCATGGAATCAGGCGGTACAGCGGGTAAATAACAAGGACACAGACAAGGCACAGCAGCTCCCTGGCTGCGGTGACATGACAGACACACAAAAGGCACCCGAGTAGTATCAAAGCAAGAAGGGAGGAGTAAATAATGTGTCAGGAAAGGATATTGCCAAGGCCACAAGAGCAGGAATTGCTCATCAGGGCAGAAAGCTGAGTTAGCGTGTCCCACCTCAAGCAGCCCAAGGGCTGGAGAAGAGCAGGTCGGAGCCCCAGCACAAACACAGCCAGCACAGACCTCAACGTACCCCCAGGGAATCACAAGGGTTCTTCTTATGTTAACATAAACAAGGAGGCTCTATCTTGTCATTAGGGACCTGATGATCTCTTGAGGTCCTTTCCATACCCTACAATTCTGTGATTCTGTTACTGCTTCTTGTGTGGTCTAAAGCTAAGGACTCAAACCTGCGGCTACCAAACGACTCTGGGTTACTGGAGTTAGGTCTACGTGCTCCCAGAGGGGAGGCAGCTGTCAGAAAAGGTCACCTCTAAGATCCCCCGAGGTGAATTACCTTGCCTGGGCATCGAGGGAAGCCTCAAAAGCACACTGGTAGTTCTGCATGGTTTGTGGAGTGAAGGTCACCGTAGCAAAGATGTGGGAGCAGCTGGGAACACTCATCCGGACAGGATCCACCTTGAATATGTTGCTCACGTAGCTGTCAAGCTTGGAGGAACCCACAGAGTGGTGTTAGGAGGAAACACCCTTCAAGGCAATGCAGCCTTACTCATCGATACATCATGGGGAACAGTCCCAGACAGGCCCCTCACTCTCCAGGGGTGACTCCAGAGCGGTGCCGACCTTGCCCAGGGAGCTGCTGTAAAGCCCAGGAGGACAAAAGCTTGTTCTGAGCACCGAGCGGCCAGCCCAGCACATGTGGGAGGTGGGACTGTGTGGGAAACCCTCCAAATGATCTAGAACTGGCTCTTAAAGAGAAGGAAAAGACCAGGGAGCCTGAGGAAGTGATGTGCTGAAGCCCTGGCACATCAGCCCAGCAGAAGAGCCCCCCTCCCTGGCCCCGAGTGTGACCCCAAGAGATACTGAGAAGGGTTCAAGTCTCTCACCAAAGAGCCAGAGGGGTGAATCAAAACCTCGCTTGAGACAGACTGAACTCAACCCAACTGTCAACCTGCGTCTCTGCCGTGTACTGCCACCTGCCCAGAGCCAGGCCAGTCTGGGCAAGAAGCTGCGATGCATCTGGAGGCCACCACACAGAAGAGAGACAGTCCCCGAGGCTCCTTGTTCTTACCTTTCCAGGGATGGGTTTGATGGAGAAGACCACATCACAGGGGACTTTGCCCACGTTGCGGATCTTGAAGCGAGCTGTGGCCCGGTGCCCAACCAGGACGTTGGTGAAGATGAATTTGTTCTCATCTCTGATGAACACACCCTTGTCTTCCATTTTCTGGAGGACGTGGCAGAGGTAGATGCTGCTGCAGATTCGGTGCTCCTCAAAGATGGACTCTATGTCATCAACCACAAATGCTACAAGAAGATCAAAGGGAGGGTGAGGCCGGAGAAGCCTTCCCGCTGAATTTATCTGGACCCTGCTGGCCACTCAGAAGCTGCCCAGGTCACCGCAAAACCCAGCTGGGTTGGGTGTGAGGATTGAGCTTGGTCACCCCCAGTCTTAAAGGACATTGCTTTCCCTTCATCCTTCCATGCATCCCTCCCAAGCTCTCTGCAACGGCTGACTGGAGAACTGGAACCTCTGGGGGCTTTAAGGGGGAAATTTAGGGTCAGGGTGTGTGTCCCAGGAGTAAGTCTGGGTGCCGATGGCAGGGAAGCTGGGGGTGGGGCGTACCTGGGAGGCAGGACTCGGCAAACAGGGAGTAGGGGATGCCGGAGGGATGGTCCTTGGGGTCTCTGTTGTTGATATTGATGGACAGGCTCTCCTTGCACGTCCCTAGCAGCTTGGCATAGCAATCCACTGTGATCATCTGCTGGCCCCCAGGAGGGATGGAGCCAAAGCCAGGGTACACCGTGAACATGCCCACAGTGAGGTGAGTCTGCAGAGAGAGTCCCGGCAGAGGCTGATGTCCAACAGCCATACCAGCAGCAAGGACCATGCTGCTGCTCCCCAGCCTCCCGCTGGCTCTGACCCCCAATCCCAGGGCAGGGACAACACCACAGCCCGCAGGGAGCCCCAGGCTGACACGAACATGCTGGGAGGAGGGGGAGGCTTGTCTCAAGCGGCACAAAGAGAGGAGCTTGGGTGTAAAGGGCAAAGGTGGGAGCTGAGCTCCTTCAGCCTCAGAAGGTCATCTCCAATCAACAGATGGGGAGTTCAAACAGGGATGTTGGGCCTCTGGGGTTTTCCCAGATGTATTTTGGCTTGTGGCTACCAAACAGCAGACCTGCTCCTCTCTCATCACCCCACAACTCCAGCTCTGAGCCAGAGCACCCTCAGCAGGACCAAGCAGCTCCTGCCTCTGCTCTGGCTGGGAGATGATGGAGCCTTGAGCTGCCAGGCACACGCAAGACCACGTCACCTCCCATGGTAATGAGACCCCAGCCCAGGCTCCAGCAGCACGTGTCAGGGAGCGGAGCCACCCACCTGTGTGAGGGGGTTGGTGTTCTTCCACAGCAAGAGCCTGTTCTGCTGAGATGTAGCAGATGTTTTCCTCCCGTTTATGTTCTTGGGAGGGCGGACAGATTTTGGGAGTTGTGAACTGAGAGGAGAAAGCAGAAAACATCCATCATGCTGAGCTCCCCTTGCCTTTCTCCAAGGCCAAAGCCAGCCTCCCTCCCCATGGAGGATAGTCCTCCTGCTCCCAGAAAGCTGCCCGCACCACCTTCTGCTGCAGCTGATGGACAGATCAGCTTTATCCCCCTACACACGGGGATACTGAGGCATTTTTCACACGCCGGTGATGCAGATGGACAAGAACCCAGGTTCTTCACCTTTTCCTTTGCACTGCATCCTGCTCTGGTCTGGAGATGTGGAATTTGAAGTCGAGGTCACCTTTGTTCTCCAGCATGAAGGTGCAGGTTTTCCTGGTGCCACTTGTCACGGCACCAAAGTTGAGCGAGGCGGGGTAGATGCTGTAGTGGCTGAACACGGATTTCGCCAACACCCTCACTGGGATGATGGTGATGGTCCTGCCGCCTTCAGGCTCAAACACCTGCAGCCGGAGGAGGAGTTGGTAAGCACAGTGGCAGCCAGGCTCTACCTCCGCACCAGGTCCTGCCACCAGCCATCAGCTCACCCTCCCTGTTCAAACACCTCCTCCTGAGACAGGTTTTCAGCTCCGCTTAGGAAGCATCACAAATGGCTTCTGAAAAACCTTCTTGCACACGTATGAGAGAAGATTCCCTGACTGACCTTCCTGACAGAAGACACATGTCCCACTTGCACTCCTGAGACACAGTGTGTTGACACTTCCAAGTCCAGGCGGCTCACCTTGCAGAGCAGGATGGGCTTGTCCTCAATATTCAGCTCCATCTTGGGGTGGAAGAGCAACTGGACTTGCACAGGGTCCGCAGAGGCAGCCAGCACGCCCTTCTGTGGCTGGACAGTGAAGTGAGATGCCAAGTCGGCTGTGTTGGTATCTGTGGTTTCCAGGCTGAAACTGGGATGGGAAGAGAAGGAACGGAGAACTCATCAGTTCAAGTGTCGGTGCCACCAGCACAGACAGGACTTCACATAAGAGGGTAAGAATAAACCAGCAAGAACAAAGAAGAGACCAATAAACCAGACAGAACCCAGCTCTGCTTGGGGAGCGCCAGACCCTGAGTTCAGCCAGGAGGGCTCCAAATACTATCACTCCCTCCTCTGGAGAGGCTCCTAAAGAGAAATGAGCTGACCCTCAAAGAAGGAAAACGAAGCTGGGCAGCGAGCGGCTGAAATGTGAGGGTGTCTCCTTCTGCTGGGGCGTGAAGGACTGCTGGGGATGGCTGGACTCTCCATCTCAGACTGAGGAGGCCAGACGTTGTATTTACCCAAAGCACGAGATAGCCAAGCGTGGGAAGAGGTTCTAGCCCCTGGTGGGAGGCTCTGACAGAGGGACCCAGGCTGGGAGGAGGATGGTGCCACCACCTACTGACAGAGGGACCCACCTGTACCCAATGTCGTACTTCCCCTTGTTCTTCAGGGTCAGCACTCGCTTCTCCTCATCCATGACTCTGAGGGTCTCGAAAACCACGCTGCCGTTTACACCTGCGGAGCGGGGTAAGAAACTATCAGCGAGCTGACCCACACTTCAGCTCTGAGGTGGCACAAAACCCTGCTCAGCACGGCTCCCTTCCCAGCAGCTTTCTCCAGCTCCTTTTGCTGCCCCGTTCCTTACTCGGAGAGTATCTGCAGCTGGGGAGCTCAGCTTCTGTGCTTCCAAGCACGGATCAAAGAGCTCGTGTGCCATGCTGAGCCTTGGGGCATTGCTAACCTCTGTCCACATCACTGGTGTTTCAAACCAACCCTGCCCATGGTGTTACATGCTTCGAATCACAGAATCACAGGGTTGGAAGAGACCTTTAAGATCATCGAGTCCAACCCTTCCTGTCCTGTGCTAACACATATCTCTAAGCATCTCATCTACCCATTTGTTAAAAACACCCAGGGGTGGTGACTCCACCCCCTCCCTGGGCAGCCTGTTCCAGGCCCTGACAACTCTTTCAGTGAAGAACTTTTTCCTAACATCTGATCTGACCCTGCCCTGATGCAGCTCGAGGCCATTTCCCCTCATCCTGTCACCCATCGCTTGGGTGAAGAGACCAACCCCCACCTCTCTACACCCTCCTGTCAAGGTCAGTGTAGGCGGTGATAAGGTCTCCCCTCAGCCTCCTCTTCTCCAGGCTGAACCTCAGCTCCCAGCTCCCTCAGCCGATCCTCAGGTTTACTCTCCAGCCCCTTCTCCAGCCCCGTTGCCCTTCTCTGGACAAGCTTCAGGACCTCCATGTCCTTCTTGGCGTGAGGGGCCCAAACCTGAACCCAGCCCTCAAAGTGCAGCCTCACTGACACCGAGCACAAGGGCACAATCCCTGCCCTGGACCTGCTGGCCACACTGGGTCTGACACAAGCCAGGATGCCGTTGGCCTTCCTGGCCAAAGTTCCTCCAAAGCTGAAGTTTGGAGGCAAGAGACTCAAGGCCGTCTCAGCCTCAGCCCATGCAGGGCATGTGCTTTAATGACCCGTGCCACGCCTGCACACTATCCCATCTTGTCTTCTTGGGTTGCCTGTCTCTGAGGAGAGGCACTTGGGTTTGGGGGCATCCACTGACCTTTAGAGATGTTGATGGTCAGAGCAACGTCTTGGGCCTCCGCGCAGATCTGGATGTTCTCAATCTGAACAATTCCCAGGATGTTTTCTGCATCTGAGACCTGAGCCAAGAGGGAACAAACACTGATTCAAACGTGCTCCTAAACCCTTTTGGGAAATGATATACGAATCCCGGTCTCTGACAGCTGCTGCCACCACAGCCTGCCCTGCTTGACAAGTCTCTGCAGGTCCTCAAGCTCTCCTAACGCGTTCACCAACCGGGCTGACCCAGCGGGATTCTGCTGCGATATGAAACCCTGTCCGTCAGCCCAGCTCCACGCTCTGGCAGAAGCCGCTCCAGCACCCGGGGAGGCACAAGAGGTGTGGAGGTGTCCCAGGGCAGGTGGCATCAACAACCAACCTGCTCCTCCTGAACCACCCAGCACCCTCACTGAAATGCAGCCCCTAAACCATGGAGAACACAACCCCAGGGCAAGAGTTCAGTGCTCTACGTGAAGAGCCCCGGCCAGACTCCAAGATGGGTGCAGGGAGCACACGGACACCCGGACAATGGAGCATTCAACCACGTGCAGCGGCACAGCGGTTGTCACACGGGCTCAGGATATGGCCTCAGCACCCAGGCGTAAGCCCTGCACCAGCTGATCATCTGGGATGACGTGGATGCTAAGGCATGCAGCCCGGGTTCCGGGGAACCCCAGCTGGAGGCAGCAGATGTCGGGCTGGTAGCACCCCTATGTCCATCAGGCACATCTCCTCCTGCCTCCACAACATACTCGCCCGAGAAAGCTCAGCTACTATCGCCCCCTTCCAGGGGCAGCCAGCACGGCACCTCACGACGCCTCAACCCTTCTGCCCTCTCCTCAGGGTACCCCGCGAGCATTCCCCATCCCTGGGCTGGTCCCTCTGCCCGGCTCTACGCCTTCACCTCCAGTCGGATCGTCTTCTTTATGTTGAGTGTTGTCGTGGCCTTTAAATACAGATGGACTTCTGACTTTGCACGGGGCTCGACAGTGCCCTTGTCTTGGGACACGGAGAAGTCTGTGCCGAGGTTTTCCAGCCCACTGAGCTGCCAGTTCATGGGAAGAGGGGTGCTGTTCTGCAGCACCAGGGTCCTGTGTTCCCTTCTGCAGAGACAGGAAGACACTCAGCTCAGTGGTTGTGCTAACCACGTACCATTTAGCTGTGGCTTCAGTGGCAGAAGCCTGAGAAGTGAGGTCCTGGGGGCGTGAAGCTGGGCGCTACAAGCGTCTCCATGAGGTGGAGCTGTTGGACTATTCAGAACCAGCAAACAAGCTGGAAATCACAGCATGGTTTAGATTGCAAAGGGCCTTAAAGATCAACGTGCCTATGGCATGGTGTTGCTGGGGGGCTACAGCACTTGTGGTGTTACAGGATACCAATCACAGCAAGGAATGCTGAGCTGGTGACTGGGAGCTGCTGGGAAAAAGAGCCATGACTGACCTGTGCAGAAGAATCTTCCTGAAGTTGACCTGCTTGGGGCTGACCCCCAGCTCCACCTGCACCCCCTGGCAGCAGAGGTGGAAAACCACAGGCTCTGGGTTCCCCTGGATGCAGCAGATGAGGTTGTCTTCCATGAGGCCAGATGAAGTGGGGTACGCCCAAATGCTCAGCTCCTAACCCCATCCCCACAAAGAGAACCACAGGAGAGCGTTGGGTGAGCAGGAGGAACGGCTCTGGGGCTCTTCCACCAGCACTCGCACTGCCTGCCTGTCTCCTACCTGCTTCTCGTTGGGTTTCAGCTTCATGCTGCTGGGCTCCAAGAGGAACGTGTTGCCATTGATGTCGTGCTCAAAGGAGAAATGCACCTCTGCTTCCAGGGGGGTGACATTGAGGATGGTTAACTTCTCGCAGTTGCCTGGACGGTGCAATGTCTTGTACCTGGGTGCACAAAAGAGGAAGAGGCTTCAGAGGAGATGCCGGAACCATCACCTGCCCCAGACATGGAGGAAAGCACCATGTCCAAGCTGAGAGGCGGGCTAAGGATCACTTTCAGGGGCACGCTATGTCCTCCATCCATCCTTGCGTTACTTTGATGTCTGCACCGTACCCGATGCCTCCAGCCTCCAGCCCAGAGGCAACCTAAGGGTGGCCACTACGTTAGAGCCAGAAACATGCCAGCAGCGACACCAACAGCTTTGTTTGGCTGACTTGATCCAGGGTGAGGATCAGGAAAACGTCATTCCCATTTTTATTGCTCTACGGGATCCCCCCAGCGCACACACTGGGCAGGTCAAATCAAACCCTCCCTGAGAGCAGATTAACCAGTGGGTCACAAAGCCACCGGCAGAAGGACCACCCATGCGGTTGACCCACTGAGATAAAAGTTGGCACTTTTTTAACGTGCTGAAGATGAGATGTGGAGAGTGGAAGGGGGGCAAGTCACTATCGAACTGGATGCAGCATGTGGGGGTTGGAAGATCATCTCCATCTCTCCAAGACTCACATGCCTGTTATCTGCTCAAGGTCACAAGTGTGGGGCCCTCAAGCCCTGCGTATCTCCCAGATCTCCACCTGGGTCTATCCTGAACCATGCCACTGGCTGAGGTACACAAGGCCCTGGAGATCCCATCCCATCCCATCGCATCCCATCCCATCCCATCCCATCCCATCCCATCCCATCCCATCCCATCCCATCCCATCCCATCCCATCTTGGGGTGAGGAGCACGTACCAGTCTCTTGACTTCCCACACAACAGTGGTCCAAAGTGGAATACACCTGTATCCATGACATACTGCTTGAAGATGATTTCGTCATCCGCCTTACTATTCCTCCAATGAGGAAACACCACCCTGGGGAGAGAAAAATGTGCAATGAGGAGCTGAGAGATGCTCTGAGCAGAAAACCTGGTCAGGAAGCCATAACCCTTACTAGTGGCTGAGGTACCAGTACTGGTTCCCAGTGCCAAGCATGGGAATTGACACTGGGCTGTTCAGCCACCATGTTCTGCTCAAGCCAGAAGGTCCCAGGGGTACAAGGGACAGCCACGACTCCACGTTTAGGGGGAGGCAGTGTGGGAGGTTCCCAGGGGCCAGCCTTACCGTGGGTCCTGGCTGATGGTGGGATACAGGCAGGTGCCCCTGCAGTGCAGCTGGAACAGATGGTTGGTCCCCAGCACCCCAAAATGCAGCGTCTGATCAAACTGGCCCAGCTCCGTGGAGGTGAAGAGGATCTTCAGTTTCACCTCGCCATGGGCAGGCACTATCCACCGGCAGCTGCTCAGCCTGGCAATTAGAGAGGCAATTAGAGCTTGCTAATGACAAGGACGGGGGTGGTCGTAGACCTGCCATCCCGTGGAGGGACCGGCAACTTGGCAAGATGGCAATGAAGCAGAGGGATCACCTCGTCCCTCACAGCTCACCTGGCTGGTCTGTCTGGGGTCGGGACGATGTCCATGCTGCTCTGGCACACCTCGGGGGTATGTGCAGGCGTTGTCGTGGCCGATCCCTGGAGATGTTTCCTGCTGCGCCCAAGGCTCCGCTTCTCCCGGCTGCCTGAGCCTTTCTCCTTTTTTGACTGGGCTCTGGTGGGGGTGAGCTGCTCCTCTGGTGTCTTCTCACCAAGGGGAGAGAGAAAACAGGGTGAGAGAGAGAGAGAGAGAGAGAGAGAGAGATGTGAGCCCCCAAGACATCTCCACCCTGGAGAGACAAGCCTGTGGCTTGTTAACAACCAGGAGAGACCAGCATCTACTAGATTCATGTGTGCTGGGCACTTGGGTCTCCCTTCCTGGGCTTTGTTCTGCTCTCCTCGCCCAGGACCCTCTCCTCAAGCGAAGTTGAGGGCTTTAGGTGCTTTCTTTCCCCTCTTGCCTAGTTCTCCCCATCCTATTTCTCCAGTAGAGCCGTCTCTCTTGGACAGACAGAAGGGACAGACGCAGTGCCCCGACCTGTCTTCACCGCCTTTCCACAGTGACCCTTCTCCATCCCGCCTGCCCCACCACGTGCCACCCAGCTCGGTCCCCTCCCCAGCACCTTCACTGTGGGCAAGGCGAGGACATCCACGGGAGTTTTGGTCTTTCCTTCCTCCACAGTGGTGTCTTCTGGCACAACAAAGGTGAAGTGCTTGAGGTCGTCGTCTGCTGCAGGGACCAGTCGCTTTCCCGGGTAGTGGATGACAGAGTAAAATACGGTGGGAGGAATGGGAGGCCCTGAGGGACCCACGCCTAGTTCATCCAGGATCTAAAGTGTAAGAGAAAACCCTGTTTGTAGTCCTGTCACCTTCATCCTCACGCTCCTTCCCTACAGCGCTGCCAACAGTGATGGGGGTTTATGCCCAGCGAGGTAGGCTCCAGAGCAGTGCTGGGACCTAGAGAGAAACCTCTCCTCCAAGTGACTCAGATGAAGGGAACAATGGCCATGAACTGTCCTACCCTGGGACCGTTTCTAGTGATTCCCAAGCTGGGAACCTCTCTGAACTGACAGGATGCCTCAACACACTCTTTCCACCCATCTGAGGGATGCTGAGGACCTTCCCCAGCCACGTGACCACTGTGGAGCAGCATCAGTGGCCTGGACAAGGTTCTGTGCTGTTGTCACCGGATGGGACACAACGCACCGTGGCCTGGACCATGGCAGGCTCAGCATTGGAGCCTCATAGGGCTTTACCTGCTCTGCCACTGGCAGCTTGCCACTCTCCAGGATCTTTTTAGCGCCATGTTCTGGGCTCAGCACCTGGATGTCCAAGCAGGGCACCCCAACACCCTGGCTTCTGGCAGATCCTTCTGCGCTTTCCTCTTCTGGCTGAGATAATTTGGCATTCTCGAGAGACTTCAGAGTTCCCAGCCGCTCCTTCTCTCTCTTCTTCTGGACCTTGGAGCTGGATAAACGGTGGTGCTGGTCTCTGGACTGCTCTGCCTCCTCTTGGCTTGGAGGGGACTGCAGGGTACCCTGAACCCTGTCCCAGAATGCCAAAGTGCGTGCAACATCTTTCCACAGCGCCTCATAGATCTTAAACCTCAGGGCCAAGTTCTTCTCGCTGTCACTCAAGGTCTCACTTTCAGACTGCCCCAGTTCCGTGGCCGAGGACTGCACGACCACTGCTTGGCCTTCGTCCCTCAAGGAACTCTTGCTCTGCTGTTTCTTCCCTCTCTTGTCACTTGCAACAGGGTCTGGCTGCTCCTTTGTAGATCCCTTCATGATGGACCCCTGGTTGCCATCTGACACGTTGCTAGTGGACTTGTTCGTGTTCTGGGCAGGAGGAGCAGAAACAAAGTAGCGAGCGGTTCAAAGGGCTGACTCAAAGGCTGGAGGAATGTGATCACCTTTAAAACAGCCTCATCCGAGCCCCGTGCTGGGTGCTCCACAAATCCCACTTCCCAATGGCGCTGGTTCCCACTTTAGCTCAACTGAAACCAAATTCTCCAGTGTTTGAGGAGCCCAGAAAACAAGCCAAGAATGGGAACAGCTTCCCAACCCAAAGAGGGAACTGCAGGCACCTCCGTACTCCTGTGCTGTCCTCCGGGCTTGCTTCCAGCATGCTGGGAATCCCCAGGGCTGGCTGACTCTTTGGGAAGCCTGGTTGCTAATGAACACCTAAGGCCCAGCAGTACCTCCTGCCAGATGCCACACCCCTGACGGATCACAGCTCAGGGCTGTAAGTCACGTGCAGAGGGGGAGAAACGCTGGATTACAACTTCCCAGCACTGCCCAGTGACCGTATGGAGTTACGTGAAGCTGCCATCCCAGCAGAGCAGCTCCACCCAACAAGTCCATGGGAAACCCTCCCCGGTGAAGCAGCAGCCTGCTCAAACACAGGCTGCTGTCTCCCAGCGCGGCCCCACATGTTGCCCGCAGCCAGGTTCTCGCCCCCACGTGCAGCTCCTGGCTTCTCAGGGAACAGTGCAGCTCCATGGGCAGGTCCTCGGGGTTTTATCATCCCTCTGTATAAACACAACCACCCACCTGCCTCACTCCAGGCTGGCCTTTCTTCCCACGCGTTTTCTTCTTCAGCTCTTCCTCCCTCAAGCGTTCCAGCTCCTGCCGGTGCTTCTCCTCCAGCTCTCGAGCCAGCTGCTCCATTTTCCTTCAGAAAACAGAGAACATCCCCAGGAGTCACCACCAGCAACCCGGGCTCGCTGCAATCCCACGTGGTCCTGCACTTTGCTCATTGACCCTGAGGCCAAGTAGAACCCTTAGATCATCTCCATGGATTTCTCTCAACCTGGGGAGGCTGGGAGCATCCAAAGTGAGGCGAGCTGGGAGGGGACCTTTGGGGCCAGCTGAATCTAAGCCTTGCTCTCAGAAGATATCAGTCGTGCAGCTTCTCTGGTGAGGTCCACCCGGACGCCTCCAGCACGCTGCCCAAGAAGACCGACCCACCATGTCTCCCTGCACCAACTTCCCAGTGCAAACCAGCTCACAAATCACCAACACCCACTTATCCCTGCACCAGTTCTTGGCTCCCCCAGCCCCCCTTCCCAGGCACAGTCTGCTCCTTCATTATCAGGAAGGAAAGGCTGTGGTAACCCCCCTTCTGCAAAACAGGCTCTGAACAAACAGATTCCCTGCCAGAACACACAACAACCATGGGAAACTCGTGCTGTCCATCCTGGGAGTCACAATTCAAAGCATCCCTGCTGACCTCCCATGGAAACAAACTCTCAGCTGGGGCTGAGCCACATGCCTGCTTTCAGCAGGTCCCTCTCCCAGCTGCACACACATCCCATGAGCTGGATCAGAGCCGCTCCCCGGCTCACCCACTGACGGGGTGCCTAGGAGACACCCAGTTTTACGGTCAGCGTCACCCCAGGACATCAGTGTAGCAAGGGCAACAGGCACGCTGGGCATTTGCTGTGCAACCCCTCTGAGCTCAACCAAGATCTCTGGAGCAGGGAGTGACACTGGGAGTGACCTGTGGAGGGCATACAGACCTCTTCTTCTTCTCGCGCTTGACTTGTTGTGTATAGTTATCAAACTGCGCTTTCTCCTCCTCAGTAAGGGCCTCATACTTTTCCTCATCCATCTCCCTGTGCCATTCTTCCTCCTTCTTGGCAGCTTCTTCCAAGTCCCGCTCTTCAGCATAGAGCAGAGGAGAAACCATTAGTGACTGCAAGCAGAACTGCTGGCCGGGATGGGCAGCGAGGATTCACAGCTCTGCCTCAACCCAGCCCATCAGGACATGCTGGGAAGCCCTTTTTCTTGCTCCAAAAAATCCCCCCAAATTCTCAGCAAGCTCCCGTGCCACGCCTGGCTCACGTGTGCCAGCATCACGGACCACCAGTCACTAGCCAGATACTGAACCACAGCAGCTGCATTTGTGCCCAAGCTTTCAGACCGATGCCGGCCTTGCAGCCCCAGTTCTTATTTGAAGGAACCAGGAGCCCAGTCCTGGCTTTATGGAGGCAGGAGGACTAACAAAAACATTTTGCATCAGCACTGCTGGTGACCCCAGTACGTACGAGTAAGGCTGAGGGCTTGAGGAAGAGGATGGGAAAGGTATAGAGATGCAAAGTCTCACCTTCCTGCTCCTTTGCGGCTGCCTTCCTGGCTTTCCAAGAGTCGCTGTTCTGGTACAGGTCCACAAAGTAGATATGAGGCCGATTTTGGATGGCCTTCAGGAGGCACAGGAGAGCAGACACCGTGTTGTGTGCAAAGGGTGTCTCCAGCCCATCAAACACCACTCCCTGGAAGCAGTCGCTCAACTGGGAATGAAGGCAAAAAGGCCAAGTGAGCCGTGGCACGCGTTGGGCACCCAGGTCACCCATGCACCAAGGGACACCAGACATCACCGCCCCCAGCGCGTTGGCTCCAGTCTTCCCCCACACTCTGCCAACTTATGGCATCCATGAGGATCCCTGCGTGCAGCCCTGGACCCCTCCAAGAGCAGATGCAGGTCTCCTCCTTTCCGAATCGTACCTCGCTGCCCATCCCTGCAAAGCAGGACCTATCAGTTGCCACCTACCTGCAGCCTCTCAGAGAGGATGGCCACCAGCACGTCCTCGGGCAGCACGCAGCTCAGAAAGCCCACCTCTCCCTCTGTGCTGGTGCTCAGCCACCGCTGCGGAGGAACGCAGGGAGTGGGAGACGTGAGCAGAGAACTGGAGAGGCCCTGCAATGTTCAACATAACAAGAAAAATTAGTCTCTTGGGAAACACCCAAACCGTTCCTTGGAGCTGGAGCTTCTCACCAGCAGATTAGAATCATAGGATGGTCTGGGTTGGAAGGGATCCCAAGGATCACAGAGCTCCAACCCCCTGCCACAGGCAGGGACACCAACCTCCAGGCCTGGAGCTACACAAGGTTGCCCAGGGCCCCATCCAACCTGGCCTTGAACACCCCCAGGGATGGGGCACCCAGCCCCTCTCTGGGCAGCCCCTTCCAGCCCCTCACCACTCTCTCTGGAAAGAACTTCCCCCAATATCTCATCTAACCCTTCCCTCCTCCAGCTTCACTCCATCCCCCTTGTCCTGCCAGTGGCTGCCCTTTTAAAAAGTTGATTCCCCTCCTGCTTCTCTGCTCCCTTCAGGGGCAGGAAGGCTGCAATGAGGTCCCCCCGCAGCCTTCTCTTCTCCAGGCTGAACAAGCCCAGCTCCCTCAGCCTCTCTCCTTAGGGGAGGTGCTCTAACCCTCTGATCACCTTCATGGCCTCCTCTGAACCCTCTCCAACAGTCCCACATCTTCCTTGTACTGGGGAAAGAAAATTGCTGGCCAGCAGCTCCAAGGGACAACCACCTAGGGAGGGCCCATTCCTTGGCTAGCAGCCCCCCAAGCCTGCAAGCCCCCCTGCACAGCACCCCACAGCCACATCAGCCAGCACTGCACTCCAGGGGTTTCGTTCCCATCCCGGGCCATGCCCACTGGCTCTCTGCACTCTGCACCCTCACACCAGCCTCAGGATGACACGGAGCCTCTGCTCTTCTCTCCTCTCCTCAGAGGGAACGGAAAGGGCCGAGACATTAACCACTCTGATCGTGCTTTACCTGGCAGCCTGAAGGATCCCTTCCACGTGGTTTCTGGCCGTGGGATGTGTGGCTGTCCGACCTCCTCTTGCCTACCGTGATGTTCTGACGGCTCTGGGAGCTGATGGAGGGCAGGCTGGCTTTGTCCCTGAAGCTGGACTGGCTCATATTCAGGCTGCGTTTGGGATCGGGGCTGAACTGTTGGCTGGGGGACACATCCATGTGTGGCCCTGCGGAGGGGACAGACAGCTTCCTTATGGATCAAGCCAAGGATTTCACCTCCAGGACCACCATTTCCATAACTTGCACCCATCCTGCTGTCTCATGCCCTGGCTGCAGGCGCCCATCCCTGCTCGAGCTAAGCCCTCGGTGTGGGATAACTCCAGGCCCCTCTTCCCTCCCCCAGCTCCTGACCAGATGCAGAATTTCCTCAGACTTTTGGGGCACCAACTGCCCAATAAAGTTCCCTAAACCTCTCCAACCTCACGTGGAGAACGACACAACAGGCACGAGCCATCACGCGTAGGAAAAGCTCTGGAGAGAAGAGCTCGTCTGCAGCATCCCTCTCATCTCAAACTCCCCTGGAGGGTTGTTCTTCCCTTCCTCTCATATTTGTGAAGCCACGCTCAGAAGTCAAGTTGGCCAGAGCTTAATGAGCTGCTTCAGAGGGCTTTTTCCTCGTTAGAGCAGTGGTTCTGCCTGATGGCTGTGAGGAGCAAGCTGGATTCGGTTTGAGGAGATCTAAAAAGCCCTCTGAGAAAGAGACGGGTGTGCTCCACCGAGGGACGTGTGCTGAGACGCCTGGGGGCAGTAGAACGCCCCTGCCCCAGCCCTTCAAACAGCCATTTTTATACTTTTAAATAGCCAGAGATGCTTTAGGAAATAGTTTTGCATTTCTACATGTGGCACCCGCGGCCCCTAAGAGACCTCAGAGCCACCAAACCTCTCCAGAGGAAGAGGTGGATGGTCATCACGGCCGGTTTCTGAAGCTGCTCTGGGTTCAGCGTTTCTCCTTACCGGCCTCCTCCATCTCCCTCTGCTCGATGGCAGCCCTGATGCACAGCTCCCGGGCCCGGAGCGCTGCCCAGCTGCTCCCCTCTGAGATGGCTTCTCTCACCACCGCGTCGATGGACAAGCAGGCGGCACCGTAATATTTGGACAAGGCGACCGCCGCCGATGTCTTTCCTTGAGAGAGAGCAAGAGGAAGTGAGCGTCACCAAGCTGCCCTGTGAAGTTTTTCAGGGACAGGGTCTGGAAAGCCCCCAGGCAGGATCTCAAAGCCTCAGGGGCAGTCTGAAAGCAAGTGTCCCTTTTGGGGAAACCACGAGTGAGGCAGCTTGGTTAGAAGGGTTGTTCTCCAGTCTCTTGGGGTGGCCCCAACCCTGGGCCAAGCACATTAATTTGAGCCCCGTGCCCCCACTCAGATCGTTTCCCAGCCTGCGTTGGTCAGTGTTGTCTCAGGCAACATCTGGGCACGGTTCGGGGTTGAATATGGGCTGGGGTCTGCTCCCACAAGGCAGCATGGACACGAGGTAACACGCTCCCAACGTGTGTCCACACAAGATGAGCCGCACCACTTGCGCCAGCCAGGCAAAGACCTGGGACCGTTCCACGTGCCAGCAGAGCTCTGACCCACCTTGCTTCACTTCAACTGGTCAACCAAGCTCTGCTGGGACGTGTCTCTCCCGCTTCCCCCATCCTTGCGGCCAGCAGCTCACATACCTGTCAGGGGTGCCCCGTGGACGATGACGACGATCCCTCTGCGGTTTTGGGCCGCGCGCCCTTCTGGGGAGGTATCGATGCCAAGGTGACGGGCAATGGCCCTAGAGACAGGGCTGTCATCCAGCTCTCCCATGGGGTCCTTGCTGGCAGGGGTGCCGTGCTGATGCTCTGCTGGGCAGAACCAGGTACCAAAGTCAGCTGCCTCCATACTTGGGATCCTGATCATCCTCCCCACCCCTCGGCATCCTGGCAGAGGACACTCTGCCAAAACCGAGGTCTTCAACACAAACTGCCAACATGATTCTATGACAGCAAGTGTGCTAAACAGCATCATCCTGATCCCAGCAGCTCCTGGGAGAAGAGGTGGGGAAAGAAAACCTCCCTGGACTCTCCCTTGGCCCTGCCCCTGGTTCTACTGGCTGAAGAACCCACCCCTGTCCTACCCGCTATGGTAGAGGGACACAAGGGGACAGAATCACAAGGTTGGAAAAGACCTTTGAGATCATCCAGTCCTACCGTACCCATCCTCTACTAACCTGTACCCCTGAGCACCTCATCTACCCATCTGTTAAACACACCCAGGGGCAGTGACTCCCCCCTCCTTGGGCAGCCTGTGCCAGTGCCCGACAGCCCTTTGGGGAAGGATCTTTCCCTAATGTCTGATCTGACCCTGCCCTGGTGCAGCTCAAGCCAATTCCCCCTTATCCCGTCACCCATCACTTGTGTCAAGAGAACAACCCCCACCTCTCGGCACCCTCCTGTCAGATCAGTGTAGGTGGTGAGAAGGTCTCCCCTCAGCCTCCTCTTCTCCAGGCTGAACACCCCCGCCTCCCTCAGACGCTCCTCAGAAGGTTTGCTCTCCAGCCCCTTCCCCAGCCCCATTGCCCTTCTCTGCACTCACTCCAGGACCTCCATGTCCTTCTTGGAGTGAGGGGCCCAAAGCTGAACCCAGCACTCGAGGTGCGGCCTCACCAACGCTGAGCACAGGGGAACAATCCCTGCCCTGGACCTGCTGGCCACACTGGGTCTGACACAAGCCAGGATGCTGCTGGCCTTCTCGGCCACTCTGGCACGCTGCCGGCTCACGTGCCGTCGGCACTCACCCAGCACCCC
This sequence comes from Gallinula chloropus, assembly GCF_964237585.1. NCBI lineage: Eukaryota > Metazoa > Chordata > Aves > Gruiformes > Rallidae > Gallinula > Gallinula chloropus. The sequence continues at coordinate 268,100 of NW_028168824.1, forward strand.
CAAGGCCTTCTCTGCCAGCAGCTCTCCAGCCACTGCTTCCCCTGGCAGGAGCTCGCTTTGGCTGCACTTGGGACTGGTGGAGGATGTGTGTTACAAGCCACAGACTTTCAGCCTTGCAGTTCCTCCACCAAACTGGAGAACAAGCAGTTGCTACAACCATGGGCTTTCCATGGAGAAGGCAGTGGGGATGGAGAGCTGAGGGTAGGTGGGCAGGACTCCCTGCTGCATCCACACTTGGGCCAACCCAAACCCTCACCGTTGTCCTGGCTTGCTTGTTCCTCACTCTTGGATTTTTCAGCCTCATCCTGCAGCCATCTCTGGTCCTCATAGTACTCCAGCACCTCTGGAGGCAGCTTCTCACCGGGGGCACGCGGTGGCAGCAATAAGGTGTTGCGGCAATCGTAGTCTTTCAGCATCCGCAGGACCTGTGGGCGCCGGGAAAAGAAACCATACACAGGAGGTGTTTCTTGACCTCCATCACACCAAGAGCCAACCTATCTTCTCCCTCATTCCTTCCTCCCAACACCACACCAAGTCCCTCCGCAGCCCTCCAGCAGAGCTGGCTAAATCCAAAATGCCACCAGGCTTTGTCCTGGACACTGCTTCCATCTCCCCTGCACAAACCTGGGAATGCTGGAGCACCGCCAAACTATGTGAACGTGCCCATGGGGACCAGAGCTTCCCTCTCACCTGCTCCTCCATAAGGTACTGCTGGTCGAACTCCAATGAGTAAAACTCGATGGGGAAGTCACATGGGTTCTTCACCACCACCATCTCCCCCACTCCAGGACTGAATGGCAGCAACGGTCCCATCTCCAGTACTGGGGGGCTGAATTCCAGCCGTGGCTCCAGCCCACGCCCCGACACCTGCAGCTGGAGGTGCTGGGTGCTCTGGCAGATGTTAATCTTCAGCTCGCTTCTGTAGGACTTCTGAAAACAGAGAGGTGCAGAAAGGTTCTCCACAAAGTCCCAGGGGACAGAGCCTCAGAGTCATCCCTTGCCCCAAGGTCTGGGATGTCACTAGTACCGCTGGGGGAACGGGAAGTGGCTATTGATGTGCAGCAGGGGCTTGGGGCCCTGGCACGCTGGCTCCAAGGAACCGGGATGGTTCCTGGCGTTGGGTGGAACCGGGTATCCCATGGATTTAAATGGACTGATGGGGGTTTCAGCAGCGCTTGTAAAGGTCCCTATGGGTGGGCTCAGGGGCTGCTTCTCCTCCTCCTTCAGGGTTACACTGCCCGGGCAGTCCTGGCACTGCCACCGCAGGCAAACAATCCGCTCTGTATCGCTCCATCAGAGGGGCGAGGAGCTCCCGACCGCTCGCAACCAGGGGTGTCATCTCCACTCGGCCTTTGGCCAGCAACTGGACTGGAAGCCAGAGCTCTCGTGTCCATAAGCCACCAGTTTCCAAGTCAAAGTGGCCACGTTCAAACCGCCTTTGGGAACGCTCCACCATTGAAGCGGATTCCCAGTTTGCCTGGAATGTGCCGGCACTGCAGGGACCACGGGCGGCGAACCACGACAGGCGACAGCCCCGCTAAGCCCGGGAAGGGGCCTGGGCTGGGGCTGCTTGCTGGTACCGGTGATTCAGTGACATGGAATAATGCTGAGGGGATGGATATAGGTATAGTTTAACAGACAATTAATTAATAAAATGTAAATATAAGGAGAGTTTGCATGTTTTGAGGACAGATTTGTTTGGGATTCCAGTAGAATGTGGCTGTAGCTGTGGGAGCTGGTTCATGAGAGCAGCTACAAAATTTACCCCAACAGTGGAACAGCCTTGAAGATAAAGAAGTGAAGGTGGGGGAGTCATTAATAATGAGACCAATGACTATAGAAGAGCTAGAGTAGATCTTGTTTTCAGCTAAAGGGTTCCTAACTTGTTTGGGCAGGGATGGGGTTTTGAGGCTATGGAGAAAACTGCAAAGAGCATGGGCTGAGAGGAAGACATCCAGCCTTCATCCCTGACGCCCACCAGAAGGCCCCCTGAGTGTCACTGAGCATGGTCTATCTGGGAGGGATTAATGTAAAGTACTTCCTGGAGGTAATTTGCATACCCCTGCCTTATCTTAGAAACTCTAATGAATATGTATGTGTTAATCTGTATCAGTAGGAGAGATGTGGCTTTAACCAGCGCACACAACCGGAGCAGCGATGCCTGGTGTGCCCAGCGCTGCGATAAATGGTGTCTGCTTCATCAGCACCAAGGCTGGGGAGTTCTGATCCCGGCTTTTCATGGCTTCACCAGCAGTGGGATTAGCTGAGATCAGCCCTTGCAGGGTTCATCCCCCATGAGCGCACTGGGGTTCTCCCCATGCCTGCAAACAGGCCCCCGTGGAGAGGGAATGAGGGGAGACGGGTGGGTTTTGCCCACCCATACACTGAGAAGGAGCCACACCGCAATGCCCTGATGCTCTCCATGCACGGTCCCCTGTAGGGATGTCAAAGCACCTCTCCAAGGAGGGGACCGGGGGGGGGGGGGGGGGAAACTGAGGCACGGTGGGTATGGGGCTTGCAGAAAGCTCCATGTGGAGGCAGACCTCATCTCCCCCTCCCCACACTGGCCTCCCATTGCCACATGGCCTTGCACCTGGGCGTGACGCCCACCCATCTCACCTCTTCCGTGGGTGTAAACCTGACTCGCACGTTGTAGCGCTGTCCCGGAGTCAGGGTCCCAGCCGAGGGCAGCACCTCGAAGACACAGCGCTGCTTCTTCCTCTGCCGAAGCAGCTTTTGTTTAACGTATAGTGGCAAATACTTGTCCACCTGGGCACAGGAAGGAACCTTGTGAGGTCTCTTTGGTCTGTGAGGACAGACCCTCAAGTTCCCACAGTGCTCTGAGACACCGTCACGGCGCCAAGAGCACCCACATCCAGACCAGATGTGGCCACTACAGCCTAGAACTGGAGGGAAAACTTGTGGGCAGGGCAGGCAGACGGGCAGGCACCGTCCTTGGAGGAGGACGAATGGGTGAAGGGGGCAGAGAAGCGAAGCATCAGCTGCTCAACAAGTCCAGGTGAACCAGCCTTGCTCCATACCCTCCAATCTCCCTCCCACGAGCTGTCCCCATGCAGTGAGGCACCCACAGTGGCAGAAAAGGCACGAGAGGCACAGAAAACCCAACCGAGAAGTTACGTGTCACACATCGTCCCTGCCTCACCTTCACAACGGGCTCATTCACAGTGATGGACCATTTACAGGGGACCTGGAGTTGGTTGTGGAGCTGGATGGTTTCCTCCTGACACTGTCCACACTGGACAGCAGCAAACTCCAGTCTGTCCCTGGAGATGCAGAGGGATGGCACAGCCACACTGGCACAGAGGCGGATGGGAAATGTGGGGCCTTCTTCTGCCTAGTGAGGGACAGAGCATCCAGCTGAAGGTCCAGGCAACATCTGCTGCTGCCCCCAACCTGACAGCTGCCTCAAAAGGCCGTGCTGGCACAGGGAGGTGAGGAAGGATACAGTACCTTGATGGGCAGGACAACATTCACTTCTCCCACCGGCAGGTTGGCACTCTGTGGGTCAAAGCGCACTTCAAACGTCTCTGTCTCGCAGAAGGGCAGGTTGTTCACGCGGCCCAGGTCCACACTAAAACCTTGAATGGGTGAAAATAAAGCAGCTGAGATACACCAGCAACGTGAACAAGTACGTTCAGACCGTATGGGTGTCCACAGGACTGTCAGGCAGAAGGACCCTTTGTGTCTCCAGAGAAGACTGCCACTCCTTCTCTCTTGTCACCGCTCAAACAGAAAGGAATTTCACAGCCTGAATTCAAGACCCGCAGGGTAAAACAGAAACCCATCAGCTGAGGAGCACCAGCAATTCCTTCACCAGGCTCCCAGGAAGGATGCGCAGACCTCTCCAAAGAAGTTCCAGGGAAGATTTCCCTGTGCCGTAGTGCTGCTTGGAAGACAATTTAGAGGAGACACCTGACCACCCTTCAGACGCAGCAAGTCACCATCTGATGGTCCTCAAGGACCTGTTTTGAAAGCCTGTTTTGACCACACAGGCTGTTGTCTCAATAGAGGCTAAAGCAGCACTGTGTCATTACAAACTCTAAACAAAGCGCTTCCAAACCACCAAGGGTCTTGTCTGCTCCCAACACAAGCTCATGGAGCACACAAAGACACTCAGGAGATGCTCCTGGTAGCCAAGAGCAGAAGATGCTGAGAGGTCACCATGGTGATCAGCCCACAGAGCCCCCGCAATGAAGCGTCAGGACAGCCCAGGTGGCTGGACACTGCGGGCCAGGAGAGTTCTGGCTGCAGAGCACCGAGCAGGGGGGGAAGGAAGAGAAAACGATGCAAAAGAGCACTCAAAACCCTTCCCCGTGGCCCCAGCATATCTGTCAGAGACAGGTCCTTCAAGCCCACAGGAAGTCCCTCCAGCATGGGTTACCAGTGCCACACAGAGCCCGTCCGTCGGCGCAGAAGGACGCGGGGAGCTGCCCGGGGTTGGTGATCTTCACGACGTGTGTGTGGATGTCACCAAGAATGACGTGGCCGAAGTCCAGGACGTACTCGGGCAGCTCCACTCTGGAAGGAGAAGCAAGGAGAGTCCTTAAGGTGGAGGAGGATGCAAACAAAGCGGGTGCTTCTGTAGTCACTGCTGGAGAAACTCCAGCCCATGAAGCCCAAGGTCTTATCTTCTGCTAAGAAGACTTTGGTATGTCACAGGGCACCCAGGTCCAAGGTTTTATCAGCTACTAACAGGTTCTTAGAATAAAATGAGTTTAAAACAGACACTGGGCACAACTCCTCTGCTGTGAAAAGCCACTGGAAAAAAGTCCTCAGGCTGCTCACTGGTAGCACGTCCAAACTGTCAGGATCAACCCCCTTCTCAAGTCCCCAGCTATTCCCAGAAACAAGGAGCTCCCAGGAGCAGGGGCGCACCACTGTGCGCTACCATCAGAGCACAGGGGCCCTACTAACTTGAGAAGCCTCCGACGAGCATGCTGGTCAAAGGCAGCGTCCTCCGGGGAACAGCAGGAGAGAGCTTTCTGCTGCTCCAGGGCGTGCTGCTCTATCAGAATGTTCTCCATCTCCATCTGCAGACGAACGTCCAGCTGAGGAAAACAAAGACAGTGGCTGGTTAGCAAAGGGAAGTTAATCCCACCCTGCTCTTGGTAAGAAGCAGGAACAAGTCCTTCACTCTGAGGGTGGTGAGACCCTGGCACAGGTTGCCCACAGAAGTGGTGGAGGCTCCATCCCTGAAGACATGCAAGGATGAAGCTCTGAGCAACCTGATCTACTTAAAGGTGTCCCTACTCGCTGCAGGGGGTAGATGGCCTTTGGATGTCCCTGCCAACCCAACAGAGTCTATGACGAGGTCCTTCTGCCCAGCTGCTCAGTCTGCCAGGACCATATCTGAAGGGAGATGAACTCCAGCACCTTTGCCTGCTCAGCCACCTTTATACAAGCTGATCTGACCAAACAAGTCAAGGATCTTCCAGAGCTCCAAGTATCTGCCTGTCCCCAGCTGCTGCCAGCGCAGCTCAGACAAAAGCTCTCTCCATGAGGGAACAAGGTCAGCGCTGAGAGCTCTTGGAGACACATCTCAGTCACTTGAGCCCAGTCTTCAGGACCTCCCCCTCGGGCACTCAGGAAGCTCAGGCACCCACGGGAAGGACCACTACCAGAGGAGCCCCATGTTTGTGGCCAGCCCAGGGGAGCCAGCTGAAGCGTGCAAGGGGGACAAGTGACACAGGGAGAGGGTGGCCCCTGCCAAACAGGGCAGCAGCCAGTCTCACCACAATGCCAGAGTCGTCCATGGGTGGCTCTGTGGCCGTGGTCTCCCCGACAACCACCGCGTCGTCTCTCTGGATGTCTCGTCCTAGCCTTGCTTTTGCCTCTTTGAGGATCTGCTCGTAGTTTTTGTTTCCTGAAGGAAGAAAACAGTCACAAATAGAAGCGTGGGCACAGCGGCGTCCCCGTTAAAGCTGGGAAGCTCCACACCCCCAGTGTTGGCCCTTCCCACAAACACATTCCTCCAGCAACGCATGGAAAGAGGATGCTGCTTTTCTTCTATCTTCTCTCCCACCCATCTTCCTCCACACATGGGAGCATCTCATCCCCCCCACCCCTGCCCAAATCCCTGCCAGCCCACGTTACAGCTTTCCCCAACACTGCTTTCTAGCTGTCCTCTTTATCCAGGCCACCAACAGATGACACTGGCCAGGATGGCTCTCTGGAGCAAAGCCCATGTGCTTCTTGAAAGCAACCAGAAGAACAACAGCCCTGAAACCTCCAGACTTGGTGGAGGTGGGCGTGAGCTGCCCTATGAGCATGATGACACAGGGGGGCAGAAAAAGACCCCCAGGGGACCTCCCCGAGGAGCAGTCAGACAGTGCTCACCTTTGATTCTCCTAGGAAGGTCCAAATAAATCCTGGGAAAAGTCCCCTCTCCTTTCAAGGTGATCTCTTCTGGCTCCAGGTGACCCACTTGGATCTGGAAGGTCCTGCAGAAGACTCCAGGCACTCCCGGCAGGTGATAGACAGTGAGCACTTGCTCTCTGCCAGGTCCAATGTAACCCTGGAGGTGTGGAAGAAGAGGAGGGGAATTCAACCAGAGGGCTTGGCAGAGGGGTGGCTCAGACCACTGTTAAGCTGAGATGAGAAGGCACGTTGCAGGTTCTCACACAACACATCGCCTTCCAGCTTCCCTGCATCCAAAAGCTCAAGTCTCCTACACCGGGCTGTGGTTTGTCCTCCTGCCAACACTGCCCACCCTCTGCCAGACCCAAGCAGCAAAGAAAAGCCCTTCTGCCAGCTGCTGTGGAGGAGGAGCGGCGTGCCCAAACTCTCAGCAGGGCCAGCAGCTCCTGTCACGGCACTGCAGTGGCTCCCAGGCTGCTGTCCAAGAGCCTGACCTCTTACTCACGAGCCCAACCAACAGCTACTGCCTGGGGGGTTACACCGAGGGTGCATGGCACTATCTGGACTCACAGTGACCTGCAAACTTACACCCCTGGAAAAGCAGAGGCAGAGGCTCGGACAAGGTCCAGGGATGAAGGGGTTCCCCACAAATCCCCTCCTCACTGGGCTCCTAGAGAAGGGCTGTCTGAGCCTGGAGTTGGGCTCATGCCAACCAGGTTGAGAGCCAATACAAACAGGTGGCAACACTGCTCAGGGGACAGGGCACAGCCACACCTCTTCTCAGCTCACTGGGCTGGACCTTCAGCTCCTTGCTCCCCCCCACGCCGCAGGGAGAAGCTGCTGAGCAGGACACATCCTGCCTCTTGGTCCCCGGAGCCCCGGACTCCAGCTCCCAACATGGCCTCTGCAAAAGCAAGTCCTGCCAAGCTGCTGGCACAGCAGCAACTGCCCAGGGCCAAGCAGAGCCGTGTCCTCTGGAGCAGTGTCACCCCTCGCAGGAGACCAGCACGAGGACATGTGAGAGCCATTTGGCCTCCTCTTCCCATTCCCAGGAGGGACATGGATAGGAATGCTGCTTCAGCTGAGGGATCCAGGCAGAACTGGGACAGGGGATGCTATGAGCTGGAGGAGCGAGGGGCCGGCGCGAGTTCCGACACAGGAGCTGCGTGCCCAAGAGAGGGACTATTTATGTCCTTAGTGCTGACAGGAGGCAGGCAGGGACCTGGAGGAAGTCCCGTCCCACCACCCAACCCTGAGGGGAAGGAGACGCTCAGGAGACCTTGCACCATCCCGCTCCAGTGCCGGTACCAGCACAACTTCACCCAGTACAATTAGGACTCTGCTTGCCCAACGTTTTGTTCCTCCCCTATAACCCCCTCCTGGGCAGCCTGATGTGGAGCCAGCGTCAACCCCTCGTGCTACTCACAGTGCTGGGCAGGACCAGGGGCACGCCAGGCTGAGGACTGTCCGCGGTGGCCGTGCTGGGGCTCAGCACCACGTAGGTGAATCCCATCTTCCCGCTGTTCCGCAGGGTGACCTCTGATTTGGTGACTTCGGTAAACAGCTGGAGAGAAGACAGAGGGGCGGGAAACTGAGGACACACATCTGGATGTTGGCAATCTGCTCCTGCTGACACTGGGATGAGAGCCGATGGACACAATGCAGGAGAGAGGCAGAGGAAGAGGAGGGACGGGCACCTGACTCTCCCAGGCCAACCTGAGGAACCCACGCAGATATTTATGGCAGCGCGCAGAGGTGCAGGAACCACCTCAAAAAGGTCCGTAATAAACTGGGGGATGCCCCACTGCTGGAAACATCTGGTCAGGGTGAATGAGACTCTGAGCAACCTGACCTAGTCGAAGATGGCCCTGCTCAGTGAAGGTGGACAAGATGACCTCTAAGGTCCCTTCCAGCCCATGGTAACATTGTTCCTGGTTCCTTTTGTTGCTCCATGGAGAGCACTGAAAGAGACCGTCTCCTTGGACCCCAGGATCTGGGAGCGGATCTGCAGATGGATGTCTCAGGGCACATCTCCCTGGAGATCACCGCCTGCCCTGGGAGCCAGAGTTCATTGAAGAGGAGCGATTCCCAGCTTCAGGAAGGGCAATGGAGATGACCATTAAAACCAGCTTGGACACAGGACCTGGCACCCCAAAGCTGCACCTCCAAACCAGTGAGAGTCCTGGACCTCAGTGGGCAGCCACCTGCCAGGGATGGTCTCAAGGATTCCTGCCAAGAGAAACGCCTGGTACCTGCAGCCCGCAGTCCATCTCCGTGCTGTCCAGGAGGTAGTGGATGAGCGAGGCCTCCCCACGCAGGGCAACCTCGTAGGTCGGGCCTCCCTCCACGCGGCACAGCGCCGTGACATGGGCAATGATGTTTGCATGGCCAAAGAAGGTGACCCTGACCCGCTCGCTCTCGCCCGGCTGCAGCACGCCGTACAGCGGCAGGATGTGGAAAACCTGGAGGAAGGGGAAGAGACACTGAGACATCAGGTGTGGAAATGGGTGCAGGAGAGGAGAGAGCCACTGCTTGGAGCAAAGGACAGACATGGCTGGAGGGCCTCTTCCTCAAACCCAGTCTCATCCTGCAGCCACCCCGCTTGCCAGTGGAAGGACCATGGGAAAAATCTTCTCCCATACTCAGTAATGAATGCGTTAATTAATACTCCACGTTAGAGTAATTTGGGAGGTCTCTTGGCAGCCAGAAGCTCTCTCTGCTGCAGAACGGGCCTCTCACTGCCTCCAGAGGAACACCAACACACGTCCTTAGGGCCACCAGTGTGACCACGGAAGCGAGACAGGTTCCCACTCACCTCGTCCACCTCCATGGTGGGGAGCTCCAGACTGACAAATGACATCAGCTGCCTGATGGCCACAGAGCTCTGAGTCTCCACAGTGCTGTTTGCCTCCGCAGCACCCTCTGGCTCCGCAGCACCCTCTGCCTCCGCAGCACCCTCTGGTAGAGGCTGGAAAACAAGTGCCATGGGCTGCAGTAAGCAGCAGGTGGGGCTGAGCCAGACCACTCCGCTCGTGGCTCTACCACCTCATGAAACCAGGAAGCAGCTGAGATGGGACCTGGGTGCAAGCCAAGTACAGGTATGTCCCTGCCAATGCTTGAGCATGGGTCCAAGCCCACCCACAGATGAGACACAGGCTCCAACTGTACATCCTACACGCCAGCTTGCAGGAGGAAGCGGGGTACACCAGGTGCTCGGGGCCGGCAGAGACCCCCAAGGGTTCCATTGTGCAGCCTGGGCCTGTTCGCTGCTGCCCGAGGAACATGCCAGAAGCCTGATGCCTGGGACAGGGCAGGTTCTCTGTGACAAACCAGGAGTCCAGCTGCAAGCAAAACTCCACCAACAGGAAAATAAGGACTTGGGAAGCGCTCGGCGCAACTCTCCTGTTCTGGGTGGTGCTTAGTTTCATCTCCTGCACTCATCAGCTGAGGAGCTCAGCTGGCACACTCTTCTCCACAGGCACCTTCCTGAAGAAGGCAGCCAAGATGGTTTCCTGTCTTCCAGCAGTGAGGAGCTGGTGTTTAACCTCAGAGGTGCCACTGTCCAAAAGGAACCTTGGCCCTGGGCTTCTGACCCCCTGTTTATAGATGAGGGCTTTGTGGTTGCTCTGGAAGTTCAAGAGGTGAAGACATGCTTTGTGCTACGGCCTTGGCCTCAGCAGAATCTACTAAAAAGATTTATGGGGCATCTCCCCAGGAGATAAGGTACTGGGGAGGGCAGAGTCTTCTCATCTTTCGATGCTTTTTGTGGTCTCTACGTTTCCAAACCCAGCAAAGCTTCACCAAGCACGTGTTCCCAAAGATGCTGACAGCACTTTCCTAGGCCTGTGGTGTCCCACAGAGGTTACATGTGCGTGCGTGCTGAGGGTGGTGAGGCCTTGGCACAGGGTGCCCAAGGGGCTGTGGAAGCCCCATCCCTGGCAGGGTTCAAGGCCAGGTTGGAAGGGGCTTTGGGCAGCCTGGGCTACCAAGGGTGTCCCAGCCCATGACAGGGGGTGGGATTTGATCTTTACAGACCCTTCCAACCCAAAGCCTTCTGGGATTCCAACTTCTCCCTCCCCACAGGCCCGCGTCCAGCTGCTGGCCCTGCTGCCAAGCCCGCTCTCCGGGCAGCAGAAGGAAGGCTGGCATGAGCACGGGCCTTCTGCAGTAAGCTGGGGGAGGCAATGCTGGTGAGAGGTGTAGAAAAACACCTACCTCTGTTTCCAGGGTGTCATTTGCATCTGGTGGCTGTGGGACAGAATCCCCCACCGCTGACAGGGCTTCAAATAGTTCCTCCACACTCCCATCCCCGAGGATGCTCTCTGAAGGCACTGGGCACTCCAGCTGAGCTCCCTCCTCCTTTGGTGGTTTGGCTTTTGTGAAATATTTTGGTGTTGGAGGAGTTAACCTGGAAAACAACAAAGCTTTGATCGTGGAGCTGCAGTGGGAAGGAAGGAAGGCAGCAGGAGCAGCTCCTCGGCAGGATGCAGCCCTGCGGTGGGAGCTCAGCAGCTCCATAAGCAGGACAGAGCAGGTCAGTGCTTGGGGACGATGCCGGTATAGCGGCGGTGCCGGCAGCCGGGTGCAAGGAGCAGCAGAAGGGGACAGGGATGAACACCTCACCGGGGTGGGGAGCATGGCAGCAGAGGGAGACACACACGAACCCTGCAGCAAGCACAGACCGCGGCGCAAAGGGACAGAGCCAGGCAGCCATGGGCTGTACAGACCCAGCAGCACCCTCCCAAAAGCACCTGCCACCCCAGACCGTGCCTTCCCCACCTGCAGAGCCACGGCGAGAAGTTCTGTGGCTCAGCCAGACACTGATGCAGAACATCTCCCCAAGAGTGACCCACAGCCGCGGGTCGGCATGAGCAAGCAGCGATGCTGGCAGCTTTCTCTACGTGTAACAAGGCAGGATGGAGCCAGAGCTGGAATGGAGCTGGGGCTGGGATGGGTTGGAGCCTCTAGCCTGCTGTGCCTCAACTGGACAGAGCCCAGCACCGCACGGGGCACCCAGGTACCTCAGCTGCCTTCGGGCAGCCTGACTTCTTCTGGGTGAGAAGGGAGGTGCCTGTGCCAATGGGGCACACGCACCGGGAGTGCCTGGAAACTCTCCAGTCACACACCGGTCTGGCCACCATTCTGTCCATCTCACTGTCAACAGCCCTGACGGTTGATTCCCTCCATGTCAGACCCAGTTAGTTTCATCTGATAATTTACAACACCAACAGTGCTTAACGTGGACCAGAAAAATAGATCTGACATGCTGCCCTTCTGCCGGGCTCTTAATGAGCAATGTGAGGCGTTAATAGCTTGGAGACCGTCTTCATTTCCAGCTCTGCCACAAGGATCACATGGTGTCTCCTGAGGGACCCTGAGAGAGCACATTACCGCTTAATTAACATGCGGAGCAGAAAAGGGAGCTGTCCTAATGGCCGCAGCGCTAAAGAACCAGCAAAGGGGCAATGCCAAACCCTTTGGAGCAGAGGATCCTGCCAGAAGGACACTCACGACCCTCAAGGCAGCAGAGCTGGGTGACTCGGCATCTGCTGGAAGAACCAGCACCTGCGGGCTTGCGTCCAGCAGAGCCAATTGTTCTAGGACTCGGAAGAGCTGCCCCTCAATGGGTAACTTCGCTCCGTTTCCCGGGGCAGTATGGAAAAACCATTGGCTGCTGGAATTCAAAGTGCCCAGAGTCAACTTCTGACCTATGCAAGAGAGGCCACAGCGGGAAGAACCGCTCGAAAACGCCTTTAGAGATGCGCTACAGCACAACTGAGAGATTGCTCTTGGGCTTGGAAAGCACAGGCCAGCACTGGGTGGCCCTGGTGCCCAGGGACGTTGGGACAAGTCCTCCTACTGACACCTACTGCTGCACCCAAAGCCGCAGCAGAACCCGCCGGAACACACAACACACAACGAGCGCCGGAACACACACAACAGCCGCTGTGTGAATGCCATGGCCAGCAGAACACATGAGAACTCAGTTCAAGGTGGCGTTTGCCTCGAGCCATGGAAATCCCCACCTCAAGCTGTGCAGAAGCCCCACTCCCTGGCACCTTCCCTGCCTGAAGTTGGGAGGTGCTTTTTCCACAAGGGAAAGTGAAAGGGATTTGTCAGATGCTACACAAACCATCTCAGGCTTTGCACAGGACAAACGGGACAGCGGACGAAGAGCTTCAAGGAGAGGTGCACGTACCTCAGGTGGCTTGTGGAGTCGTCCACCAGGAACAGCCACTGGTACTGGACGGGCAGCGGGCTGCAGTTGGTCATCCGGATGTGGCGCTCGTGTTCAGTGTCATTCAAGACGCAGCCAAAGTCCAAGGTTGTGGTCTGGATACGGAGATTCGGGAAGAAGACTTCTCCCCGAACAGTGACTTGCTCTTCATGAGGGTGTTCAAGAAACTGTATCTTCAGAGTTCTCTCTGCTTCCCAGCTATTCCAACCCTCTTCATAAGCAGGGTTAAACCCAATGGATAGATTAAGTTCCTTCCCAATCCCCAGCTTCACGGGCTGCAAGAAGATGAAGAGTATTAACCACCGGTATGATGAAGTCCCAAGGTCTGGTGGCACAAAACACCTCAGTGTTCAAAGTGCAACCCCAACGTGGGCTTCTTGCTTCAGCCTTTGTTTTCTTTACAACATGCCCCCGACCATGCAGCACAACTTTCTTCTCTGAGACTCTCAGGCTCACCCCCTTGTGCTCTGCACCCATAATGCAAGAGGGAAATAAATCCTGGCGTGCCCTGACTCTAGAGGAACCCCTTTGTCTTCACACTCAACATGAGCCCTAGGGCACTGTGCCCTCAGCCTGGAGAGGGCTGATCACCTGCATGGCAGCGGTAGCCGTGCTTCCAACACGTCTCTAGCAGAGCCCATGTTTGACACCTCCCACCACCAGCAGCGCAGATGACAAGCGCCTTGGCCTTCCCAAGGGCAGAGCTGCCCTCAAAGAGACCAAGCAGCTCTTCAGGTCACCCAAGGAGGGCTTCCAAGAGACACTTTCACCACACGGTTGGCCCACACCTAGTTGCCTGCTCCTAGTTGTCTTAGAGCCAGGAGGTATTTCCCCAATTGAGCTGGTCTTTTCTCTCCTTTTCAAACCTGATGCTGTTCAGGCCAACTGACTGCCAATTCAATGGAATAACCACCTCTCCCAGAGGGCTTCCCAACGGAAACGCACCCCCACCCCCCTCCCTCTTCAAACCCCACTAGCGGGAAGGTCTGGGGCTGCTCACCTGGTCTGGCAGGGGCTGCTGGGACGCACTGCAGACCCAGAAGGGTTGCTCTACCGTCAGGACGATGCTGAGCGGCAGGGAGGAGGTGTTTTTTAAAGAGAGAGGCTTGTATTGAAGGCTCAGGACATCACTGGGTTGCTAAAGACAAGGGGAAAAAACAGGGAGGGGGGTGAGTCACCGCCCTCCGGTGAAGTTAAGCAGTCCCACCTCTAAAAACATGGTCGCTTTGCTCACAGGGTGCCTCATGGGGGGGTTTGGGGGGGTGAGGAGGGTGTTTGGCATCGCTCGGCCACAGCACCCTGCTCTCCCGCCCCAGTCCCTACACAGGAGGATGGCTGTGTGAGGCCCATGCTGTTCTTGTGGGTCCCACACACCTGGCCATGGGCTCAGCAGCTCTATTTTGCCTCCAGCTCAAGAAAGGCAAAATAGAGCTGGAGAGATGGTCCCCAACCCCACAGGGGAGAAATAATGATCTCAGTGTTGATGGCAATAGCTTGGTCCTGCTCAAACCAATGGCAAAGCCCTGAGGACTTGGAGAAGATGTTTAACTTCCTTCCCTGAAGGCCATCACACCCCTCCGTGGGCTTTCAGTCCTCAGCCATGCTACTAAACACCAGGACCCAACCCAGAGACCTACCTTCTCCACCCGGAAAGACATTGCTCTGGGCGACACTTGCAGGGTGGGAGCAATGAACTCGCACGTGACATCCACTTGCATTATCTGTGTCTTCCCAAACTGGTTCCCCACGATGGCATGACACACCAGCCGCTCCTTCACTACCTGTGGGCAAGAGTCACACGTCACCCACCAAGTGCCAGCAGGGAGCCCAGAAAACACCATGGAATTTGCAAGCCGTGGACACAGAAGGAATTTGATAGCCTGGATAAACCCATGCCATGGGATCTTGGCCATCAACCCTCCACAACTATTACACTGGGGTGAGCTGTTATGGGAATACTGATACAAGTGGAACTGTCAATTCTAATGACCCCTGGGAGCAGCTTCCCCCATGGAGAACATCACTCCCACCATTCCGGCTGCTCGTTTTTCTCCTCCAGGACTGGGCTCTAAGCAAGCCCTCTGCCCATGTTTGTCTGCAGAGGGAAAATAACGCTGCTCCCAGACGCTCCCCTCCCTTCCCAGGACATTGGTTTTACTCCCTGCTTCCCCCAGAGAAATTACCTCGCGGTTTCTCAATCCACTCCCTGCCTCTGCTCCTAGGCTAAGCCTAACTTATTTTCTCTGCCCTTCCTTCCCTGTAACCCACCGTTTGCCCCTATTCCTTCAGCCCCTATTTTGGTATGGGCAAGTTGGCTTGATGGTAGCTATAGAAACACCCCAAAAAAACCCCTTGGGAACTGATGGTGGCCAGCAAGGAGCGCAACTGGTGCTGACATGGTCACTCGGGGCGTTGAGATATTTTCTCGAAAGCACTTGTTCATCTTCTCAGGGAGAAGTCAAGGGGCTGCAGGAGAAGCCCCAGTGGAGGTGATGCGATGGGGAGCTCAGCACCCGTGGGGGACTTCACCTGAGGAGTGCTGGAGGAGCCTTCCAGAGTCATCTCCATCGTCTGGCCTGGCATCAGCTCCATTGTCAGGGGTTGAAGCTTAAACACGGGACTGGCAGGCCTGGTGTTCTTGGAGGAACCTTTGCCCTTGGTTTGGATGGCAGGGAGACGACCACAACGGGGAAATGGGGGGAAACCTTCCGTTCTCCAATAGAGCCGATGGATGCGTCGTCCTGCGTTCGTTATCTTGAAGTGGTAACAACAGGGATCCAGGCTAGAAGAGAAGCAGAGATGGAAAATGGCTCAGGAACTGCCTCTTCCCAGCACCCACCTGGCTTCAGTGCCCCGCTGGCCTTATCTGACCACCCACCCAGCAACAAATCCACCTCCAAAACCACTGACCCAGCTCAAAGTTACACCAAGAGCCAGACCCTGGTTGCCCCGAAGTTTATCAGCATCCAGCAGCCGGTCTGTTGGCGCAGAGCAAGGAAAAGCTTCACCAAGGACATCAGCATCTCAGTTATTCCCCCTCATCTCTCCCATCCCTTCAGGAGCACCCGACTCCTCATCCCCAACGTATCATCCTTGGGCTGAACACTGAAGCTGGTTTTGTATTGTGGGAAGCCAGATGTGCTGAGAGAACGTGGGATCAAGTGATGCTTCCCCGACACGAGCACAGCAGCAAGACCAGATGGAGCGGCTGAAGGACCAGAGCAACAACAAGAGATGAAGAACTCCAGCTCGATAGAAAGCCAGATTAATATTCCATGGAGATTGAGTCCTTCACATCAAGGAATGCTGACTGCAGGCCAGGCTGCAGGAATTATTTTACCCCCTATAAATCTGAGCATGGCCAGGAAACAAGAAGCTCCTGCAACAGTTGGTGTCTGTCCAAGGGATGGAGGATGAGCTTGCAAACCACGTCTGCTGCATGCAGCAAAAGGCAAGCGCAGCAGCGACAGCAGAGAACAAACCAGCCCTGGCCACAGGCTGCTCAACAACAACGGGCCCGAGCTGGGCAGGAAACGGTTTCTGCTGCCGACAGCAGCGGGGGAAAGCTTGGAGCAGAACCTGCAGCTCTGGGAAAGCCCAACTCATCTGCCATGCTCCCTGGTCCCACCTCAGCTCACCCGGTTGCAGCCCAACCGCTCCACAACCCGCAGGCCAGGAGGCGAAGGGGGGCAGAGGACACGAAACTCGGTAGCCTTGTCCTCTGCCTTGTGTAGCTGAGTTGTGGCCGCATGGAGCACAGGACATGCTGGACAAGTGTCCCTACTGACGTGGATGGCTTGTGGGTGCATATTTGCACCCCTAAAATCTATTCTAAATGCTTAAGGTAGGATTAACCTGCTGGCTCTAACCAAAGGTTAGGGTATGGGAGAACTGGGGACCCTCTTTGGCCAGGGAAAGGAACAGGCACCTGGAGAAGGTGATTCCTTCTCCCAGGAATGCTCCAAGAGGTCTCAAACACTTTGAAAAACCTTATTTCCCTCCCCTGTTTGCAAGAACCTGCCAGGTTCAGACACACACGGTAGGATCAAACCAATCCCCTTCTCTGAGCTAAGCTCTTGCCATTAACCCTCTCCCTTTATGCCACCCAACCTCAGGAGACTTCTCCTCTGCTCCCTTTCAGGGCCGGTCCTGCAGCCACCATGGCTGCTCCGTGCTGTGGCAGCTGGCAGAAGAGACAGCAAGGAAAACAGGCAGGAGAAGGGAGGAAAGAGTATCCACATCTGATAGAGAGCAGCCTGGCAGGGGACAGGAGAGAGACAGCAAGCTCAGAGATGATACAGGGGAAAGACAAATTCTGCTGCTCCTCCCGGACTCCCTGGGGCAGAAGGGAAACCAAACAGCGCTGGTAATTTAGTCAAGGAGTTGCTAACAAGCTACTGCCAAGGTTCTCTGCTGCTGCCAGACGATACTCCACAGCCAGTGAAGAAGACAGCAATGCTACTGCAAAAAGTACTGCGCACTGTGTTTCTACTTGTAACGTCACATTTCCCAGCTGGAGGCTTCTGGAACCTGCTGTTTTCTTCCAAATCTTTACTCCATCAAGCCAGAAAATACATGGATTCTAACCCAGGGCAAGTCGGGAATGATTTCCCAACTGGTGTCTGGCTCAGTGGCTTTCTGAGGGAATCTAACAACTTGAAAAACGCCCAGAAAACATTTCTAAAGGAGTTCCTGGGGCTTCAGTGGCACCGAGACAGGACTTGGAGTGCTGGAGGAGAACCAGCCCCAAGGATTTCAGCAGAACTCCTCCTTGCTGGGCCCACGGCAGAGCCCGGAGCAGAGAGATAACTTACCTGAAGTGGGGGCCCAAGTTGAGCTCTGGAGCAAGCGGTTTGTCCGTGATGATGGTGGTGCCAATGCCAAAAGCCTGGATGAGGACGCTGTAGCTGTGGCTGTTCTCTATGGACACGGTCACCTTGTCCTTGAATTGTTCGATGTCATCCAAGTTTGCAATGACAGCCACAGCCATGTCGGTCTCGGGGGGGATCACTCCTTTACTGGGCTCAATCCTGCAGCGCGAGCGTTTGCCAGCCTGTAAGACACGGCAGACGCTAAGTGAGCACGGACACCACGGACCCTGCTCTCTTCTGGGGTGCAGGAGAAAGGACTAAAGACATGAGGGTAAATCCATAAAGGCTTCGTTTCCCTAAATCCAAGCGTCTGGAAACAGCAACTACACTGGTGCTTGTATTGCACCCTCCTGTAACAGATCCACTTCCTTAACCCTGCTTTGCCCAGCCCAAGGGATACTCATCCTCGGGAAAAGCTTTATTCCTCCCCAGCCTCCCCCTGGGAGAGCACACCAAGGCAAGCTGCATCTCTCCTGGCTTCCCCACCGACGGGTTTGCACAAAGGCTCGAGGCCAGGACTGCTCAAACCCCACTGCAGCAGCTATGTAGCCGGGGGATCTGGCCTAGAGCCTGAAGGATAAACTCTGCCAAACAGGTTGAGTAAAATCCTGGTGCCCAAAGTCTTCTTTCCCCAAGAGTTGGGCAGTGCTTCCCAACAGCCCCCCCAGGACTGAAGCACTCCATTCCCACTGATCATCAGCCGCAGTGAGGTGTCCTGGCGCTCTCTGCTTTGGGAAATCCAGCTCTGAATGTTTACAGAGAGGCAGTGAAGAAACAAGCAGGAAGAAACCTGCCAGCTGTGCCCCGTGGGCATGGCCCCAGCTTCCTCTCTCTTCCTCTCTCTTCCTCTCGTTTTTCCCACATTGCCCTTTACAGATGGGGCGATCAGGGTGCTAGACCCTCCAGTCCTCCTAAAACCACATTCACAGGGAGCAAGCTGGCAGCAGAGCAATGGTCTCCATCACCAGGAGGAGCTTGAAACAAACACAGAGAGAGTAGGGAGATGGTCAGGAAACCCGTGCTCCTTTCAGGAGAAAAAGGCTATGGGCTTCTCTTCATCTCAGAGCTCCAAATACACAGCTCAGAGCAAAACACCTCCCACAATGTAAAGCCAGAACTTGTGAAAAGGACCTAGGATCAATTTCTGCTCAACCATCCAGGAAAACTCCCTGCCTTAGTGAGCGGTCCCCCAGTGCTGGGCTCCTCTTGCTGCGCTGCGGTGGAATACCTTGCTGCTCTCTCAGATAGCAAAATGGAAACATCACGTACAAAAATCAAGTCCCAGGCTGCTATGGAGCCATCATTTCTGTTGGGAAATATCCCCACAGATACTTACCACCTCTGCCCGGAAGGATGCAGGGATAAGACTCTGGTTGGAAAGGTAGAGAGTGCGGGAAGCGTCTGCCAGAACGTGGATATTGCCAAAATCAATCTTGCTGGGATACACGTGGACAACTGGTCCCTCTCCAATGGCCTTCAAGCTGATGGTCTGCTCCAGGTAGGGAAGATTATAAAAAACAAAGACAAGGGAAAGTTTAAAGAAGAGATGGCTCTCAGGGCACTCCTAGACTGGGGGATGATTATGGCTGTTGGACGTTTGCAGTCTTGTAACACCGATGCAGGAGGCCTGGAGCAAGTGTGGGATCTACAGTGATCCCATCAGGAAGCCACAGGCCCCTGTTACTGGGGGATAAGGAAAATCAGCTCCCCACACTTGATTTTCCCCCTTGCTCAGCTCTCCTTCCTCCACCCCATGCCTGCTCCTGCTCCTTTTCTTGCTCCTGCTCCTTTTCCCACTGGATCTTGCCCCAAACTGTCCTCTAGGACTTCCAGACAGCTGTACTTGGCTGGTAACTTCTTCCGCATCCCCCACAAAGCTGCCCCCTGAAAACCCGCGCGAGCCCCCAGCAAAGCAGGCTCTTGGCAGCAGAGATCACGGCCATTGGCTTCCTCTCGGTGCTGCCTCTGTGCACTCCCAGTACTACAGGAACAAGAGATTCATTATTCATTCTGTCCCTCAAGCAGGATTGTTTTTCTCTCCAGAGTCTGAGACCCTCCAAGTTTTCTTCTTGTAGAGACCATGGTAGGAGGAGGAACACGGTTTCCTGTGCTGAGACACCTTCTCACAGCGCTAAAAACCAGGGAACTTCATCTCCTCTGCTTGGACTTCACCAGTTCCGAATCATAGAACAGTCTGGATTGGAAGGGACCTCAAGGACCAGAGAGCTCCAACACCCTGCCACAGGCAGGGCCAACAACCTCCACGCCTGGAGCTACATAAGGTTGCCCAGGGCCCCATCCAACCTGGCCTTGAACACCCCCAAGGATGGGGCACCCACCCCTTCTCTGGACAGCCTGTTCCAGCCCCTCACCACTCTCTCATTAAAAAACTTCCCCCTAATATCTAATTTAAACCTTCTCTCCTTCAGCTTCACTCCATCCCCCTTGTCCTGACAGTATCTGCCCTTTGGAACAGCTGATTCCCTCCTGTTCCTCTGCTCCCTTCAGGGACAGGAAGGCTGCAATGAAGTCCCCTCAAAGCCTTCTCTTCTCCAGGCTGAACAAGCCCGGCTCCTAAGAACACCTCAACCCTTCAACAGAACCTGAAGGCACAGAACTCCCAGCACTGACAATCGCTGTGCGATTCACCGGAGGGCACGGAGTGGGATTTAACCACAGGAGAAACCAGACTCCCTGATGGAAAACCTTTAACGATGGCCCACTCGAGGAAAAGACACTGACAGCTGTCAGAATCACTAGTCCAGTTCAGGCAGAAGGAGCAGCGTCTGTAAACGCTCGTCTCTTAACAGGGCACTGTGCAAGAGCCAAAAAAACCCCAACAAACCACGTACCAAGGCTGGTACCTCAAAAATGGGAAGCTGAAGCTGTGTGATGATAGATGTTTCATCGCTCTAGGAGGAGGGAGGTAGGGAAAGCTGAGGTCTTGCTGATGCTTGCCCAGAGCTGCCAGGAAGAAGGAGCTGGAGGGAAGAGCTGTGTCTCACCAGCTGCCTTGGCTTCCCCGTGGCAGTGGGGTGGAAGCAGCAAAGGCAGGGCAGAGCCCTCTGGAGGTGGACACAGTAACATCTGGAAGATGCTCAGGCTAGCTGCTTTTAACGAGGGAACGTGCACTAACACAATGAATCCTCACCAAGGAGAAGGCTTATTAAAAAGCCCAACAAAACTCTTCATCTGCTGTCTTCATAAAGGGGGAAAGAAAAACCCTGTTCAACAGCGTGACAGACAATGTGACAGCCATGAAAGGCGAGGAGCTTTGCTCTGGGTAATACTGCTGCACGTACACCCCCCAGCACCACTCTGCCTTTGCTTCTGGGTACCATAACGTCACGGTAGATCCTTTAGGAAAGAAGAGCATCTGTCCCTGGCAGACGGCCGCGGTCCGAGTGACCACCAGTAACCCCAGGTCTGGGTTTTACCAGCTCCTTCCCACAGAGGATGACAGAATACGCCACACCAAAGCTGGCACGCAGCCGCTGCAAGCCCAACACCAAGCGACAGACACCCAGAGGGACTCAACGCAATGCAAGGTGCGGCCGCAGACTCGGTATCCGCGCTGACGGGGTGACTTCAGAGCCAGCTCGCGCTCTGCTCCATCGTGACGCGCTGCAGCCATTCCCCCGGGGTCAGGCTGGCGTCACAGGATCCCTACGGGGAGGATTTGCCACCAGTGTAGCATGTGCAAGTTGATGCTCTGCTAGCCCAGAAACCTTCAGATGAATCCACCACTGTGCTTAGGCTATAGGAAACAGGGAGAATGCCGCCCCACGGCTAGAAACTCCCACCCCTGCGCTCAGTACACCCAGGGAAGCCTCTACCGGCGCTCGCGGCGAGGGAGCGCAAATGCTGCATGTTAAAGACCGACTGCACGGGCTTGTGGAGCCACTCAACCCCCTGCCAGGGAGAGCTGGGCTCCTCCAGCTGAAGCACAAGGAAAATGAAGATGACGTTCACTTCCAAAGGCAAATACTTTAGGCAAGGTGAAGCTTTGAACCCAGAAGCCGTTAGCTCAAGGGGAAAAGCGTTGCAAGGAACCTGCAGTTAAACAGCAGGCTGGTTCTCGAGGGCAGAAATCCCCCTTCTCCAGGGAAACGCCCCGTCTACGCCCAAGCAACTGGTTTGTCCCGCTTCAGGCTTGCCTGTCTCTCCTATCAGCACAGCCACAAAGGCCAGGCTTGAGATGTTCCCTGGCATCCAGGGATTGAGCAGCATTGTTTCCATCTGTTTTAATGACAGTTTCAATCCCCAGCCTGCTTTCAAAAGGCCAGCCTCCCTTTCGGGTACAGAAAGCTTAAGGTTCCTGTGGCATCCTACTTCATGCTCAGAGAGATGGCAAGACATCCTGAAACAGCCGCTTCCAAAGTTAATATCATTCTAAACTAAAATTTAATTAACTACATTTGTTCTAGATTTCAGCTAGATGAAGCCAGGACACTACACAAGGCATTCTCCTGCCTACATCTTGCTGTCACTGCTGCTGCTGTGGATGCCTGAACGCTAACAGCATCTTTCAGGAGGCTCCAGAAACATCATCAGGAATGCTTCACCATTTCCAAGCCTGTGCTGGAAAAAGGAAGAGTCCCTGCCTTGCAGATGCCAGGGGTGTGGAGATGCACAGGGCTTTACGCAGAGATATGACGGATACTTCTCGACGTGATGGGCCAAGCTCTCAGCGTGGTTTCTCACACAGGGTGTCCCAGTGCCCTCCTGAACAAAAGTTCCTGCTCTGAAGCAGCAGCTCCTGCTCACCTAATCACGCAGCAGAGTCTCAGCTCCAGGGACCATGCTGGGTTGCAGACTGCGCTCGTTATCCCATCTCTCCTATCTGTAATTATGTGCCACATCGGACTCTCAGACTGTCACCTGCCAAGAAGTCCCACCAGCCTTCCTCTCCTCTAGACCTTGGATGTTGCTTGTACCATGAACCCCTTTCTTTGTCCACCCTGGCTGCGTACTGCAGCCCCGGGAAGGATCCCTGGAATTAGGAACCTCGAGGACTCACCAGTGGGGAGTTCTTGTTCCCAAGCACAGCGAGCACAGCAGAAGCAGACTGATGTCCCAACTTCTGGGCTTCCAGCACCAACGGGATACTGACAGAGCTGTAAGGCATGATGATCCCAGAGGGCATGGGGCTGGAGTACAGCACAGCATCACCCTGCTTGTGCTTCTGTAAGAGACAGAATCAAACCCAACTTCAGAGCGACCTCCGACGAAACCTGCACTCCTTAACATCTACCATCAGAACCCAGCTGGGAGACCGGGATGGGCTTCGCATCCCAAGGGGGTCCAAAAGCTGCTGCACCCACACACACACACTCCCATGCCAGCAGCCTCCTCACAGCAGCTTTTCACCACCCACCATAAAATCAACCTAAAGGCTAGAATACAAACCTCTTCCCAAAGTCTATATTCGGGAGGAGGGGGTTCTTCTACACCCAAAGGTTTGCTGAAAACAAGAACCCATCTGAATATAAACCAGCAAGGTCTTACCCCACCCCTTTGTTATTATTTTCCATCCCCTTAATAAACCCTTGGATAATTGTTGAGGGCAGATGCGATGTCAAACCTCAGGAAGGAGCCTGTAGCAGCCTGGAACGTGGCTCTTGTTCACCAGGGTCAGTGGCTGCTTGTATGGGAAGTTTAGGAAGCACCGGCCAAATGTCACAGTGGGGTCCAGCACTTCCAGCCGAGGAGCGATGCATCTAGGCAAAGAGATGTCCCAGAGGGAATTAGAGATACTGAGAGAACGTAGAATTTGTTTCCTCCTTGAATAGGGCACAGTGGAGCGGAACACATTTGTCACTGTCAGACAGACATGTATTACCCCAACAGCAATAAATCGCCTTCAGCTTCCTGTATTCCCTTTGATTCACAGAATCACACAGAATCACAGAATCTTAGGGGTTGGAAGGGACCTCAAGAGATCATCGGGTCCAAGCCCCCTGCCAAAGCAGGCTCCCTATCTCACATATCGTCCACCTCTTGGGAAGGAGGAGCAAACTCACGGTCTCTGCACTGCAGCACCTTGCCAGCACGGCCAAGTGCTCTGGCAGAGTGCCGTGCCCTGTCCAAGAGCTGTCTGAGGGGAACCCTGGCCCCAGGAGGTCTGCAAAGGCCCTCCTGATGGTCCCACAGCAAGCCCTGAGCTCTGGAGGAACCTTCCCACCAAGGATTGGTGCAGTATGGCCCAGTATCTCAGCAGAAACTACTCCCTCCTCTCCAGAAAAGGGGCCTGAAGAGCCTCAACTGCTTGCCCCGGCGACGGAAGGTCCGAGCCAGCCCCTGCCTTACGCAGTGGGTGGTTGTTAAAAAGAAAATCACAGCCCAGGCACTGACCGGACGCCGGAAAAGCACCAGTGAGCTGCATCCTACTGGTATGACACCGACACCCACAGCACAGCGGGATCCAGCCTGGCTGCAGCAGGAATGACTTCCGGCTTAAGTGTGAGAACATTCCTGCTCAAAAGGACCAGAGGGAAGCAGCAAAACCTGAGCTCTCCTCAGCATCAAGGACTCTGTTTCTCCTTCGGAAGATCTTGCTGTTATTTTTCCGGCACCAGGAGAGAGGACACGCCGCGAAGGAAAGCGCCGATACCTGGCTGTGAGGAGCAGCCCCAGCACTTCCTTGCCGACACCGTCCACATCCACCACCAGCGCCAGCCTGTACTTCTTCACGGTGTTGGAGCACAGGGTGACCTGGTGACAGAGAAGACCGTCAAAGACCTTCACCAAACCCAAAAACTATCGTTCCGTGTGTGGCGTCCCCTGATTCTCCTTCCATGGTAAGGAGAAGGATTTTCCCCTAATCCTTGTGCTGGTCCATGTGGAGAGCAGAGTCTGAGAGCACTAAAGGTCTCCTGACAGCATCTGCTTGGTTCAACACCCCGTGTGGTTAACAGGGTGTGTGTAAGATGAATTAAAGCCTAATCAGACAACTGCTCTGCTCACCACTGTATTAAAATTAATCTCGGTTCTAATCTCAGCTACAACAGCATAAATCCCGGGGCAATGCGCTGCCTCAAACCCAGCGAGTTCAGCTTTACAGCCAGGGCCAAACGCAAAGAGCCCCAGAAGTTGGGTGCAGGTCACGCCTGGCAGAGCTGCTTCAGCCCCCCCTAGGGATGGCTGCAGTGAATGCAGCTCCTTTGTTCACCGGGAGAGGGGAAACAAGTCCGGGAAGAAAAGCAAACTGCTTTACACAAGGGCATCTCTCTAACGGCCACCCGCTGTCCTCATCCTTCCTCTGCCCACAGTTAAGCCAAAGCCACAGCTCCACGCAGCGCTCAAGCACACACGTGGCTTCCGCGCCTGACCGTAGGGCACAGGATGCTCAGCGGATGGTTCTGGAAACAAACCGATGCCCCTTCACAAACACCCCAGACCAACCCAGACAACAGAAGTGCATCTATCTCCCTCCCATCACTAAAGCCCCCCCGGACCCTCCCCACCAGTGAAGCTTCAGCTCCATCTGCTGAAGCACGGCCGGACGGATTCTCCCCACACCTTGATATTCCTGGATCCCAGGGCGCGGATGGTCCCGCTGCAAGGCTCGATGGTAAATTCGGCCGGCCTGATGGAACCTTCAACTCCCCATCTCCAGGGCTCAGGATCGTCGTTCAACAGCCAAGCAGCACTGGTAACGCTGGGCCTTCCTGAGCCGTCCCCGGGGATGCGAAGGTGGAAAGTCATGGGCACCAAGGAGGTGTTTTTGAGGCGACACGACAAGGTGTGAGGGAAGCCTGGGGAAGAGACACACAGAGGGATTTATGCCCCCGTTATCCCACCATTCCTGGGGTGAACAGCCCCTCACGGTAAAACTGCGCCTGGAGTTTGGCTCTCTTCAATCTGAACTGCAGCTAATTGAGAAGCCCAGCAAGGAATTAATGGCATGGACGCTCTGTGCCAGGGTGGTGATGGAGATCCCTCCTTGGCAGCTCTGATGCCCAAAGCCATCAGTTTTTCTCTCTCAGCTGCCCCGACACCGGCACCAGTTACATCTCTCATAGGAGCGAGCAGCCAGACAGAGCATTTACTCTGAGAATCGGATCCATAAAACTCCCCATGAACACCCCCCGTGGTTTGCAATACGGAAGAGCAGGTTGGCACCAAGGAGAAGCTGCAGTAAAAGCAGGGATGGATGAAATGGGGAGCTACAGCCCGATGCAAAGCCCTCTGATGCAGTTTTGTTAGCTGGATCCTTACGGCATCTCCTGTTTCAGGGCGACCAGATGGAGCACATGAAGGTTTGCAGCCCACTTGGCAGGAGCTGAGCCTGACACTGGCTGAGAAATCAGCAGAAGCCGTGTCTCACCTTCCCTAACGAACGGGGACATCTGATTACTGCTCAGAAAGCTCTGACACCAGCTTTCCCTGCCCTACCAGTGGCATAACCCTACTCAGTGGGGATGTTCTGCAGAGGCAGGAGACCAGCCAAGGAGAAGACATCTGGTTTGGCTGGCCCATCACGATAATGGCCCTTCCATCAATCCACAATTGATTTCCCATTAAAAACTTCAGCTCATCTCAGTAAAAAGCCTTTTGTGAGGCAGAGATGGAGAAGCAGAACCTGCATTTCAGTGGAGCTCTGGATGCTCAGCCACCAGCGCTGCTGGCACAGCAG